>NC_084570.2:40336660-40451660 GCF_033978685.3 Nerophis lumbriciformis | reverse complement strand
GTGATTCGTGTGTGTGTGTGTGTGTGTGTCTGTGTGTGTGTGTGTGTGTGTGTGTGTGTGTGTGTGTGTGTGTGTGTGTGTGTGTGTGTGTGTGTGTGTGTGTGTGTGTGTGTGTGTGTGTGTGTGAGCACATGCTGTTTATTACGCGCGTGATTTTTGAACGTTTTGACGACTTTTGACCACTTTTCCAAATTTTCTCCACCACTCCTCCCTTTGTTGGGGTTCACAAGGCAGGCTGCGGGACTCGTGGGACTGGAACCCTGAGAGGTATTTTGGATAAAATTGGAACTTTTTACCATTTTTGACTGTCTTATCTCCTCTTCTTCCACACCTTCCTGTGCACCATTGTTGTGTGTATGTACGTGTGTGTGTGTGTGTGTGTGTGTGTGTGTGTGTGTGTGTGTGTGTGTGTGTGTGTGTGTGTGTGTGTGTGTGTGTGTGTGTGTGTGTGTGTGTGTGTGTGTGTGTGTGTGTGTGTGTGTGTGTGCGTGGGTACAATTTCACTAATCGGGCTTTCGACTCTTCTCCCTTTCAGCTGAAACAAGCAAATATCTCCTGTCTGATATTTGAAAACATATCCAAAAGATCCAACCATTCCGTAAGCATCCAAGCACCATTTCTCACGCAAAGACTCGGTTGGAGGAATTTGAGTGCGTTTAAAAAAAACTCTACTTTTGCGAGGAGCGGCCAGGTAAGTTTTATTATTTTTATAAATGGAAACTGGCGTTTCACTAATCACGGCTGCTGAAACAAAGGGTTTCTCCATCTTTTCCATTTCCTCTTGGCGCTCGTACTAACAAATACTTTGTTATAACCAAACCCATTCACATATATATGTGTGTGTGTGTGTGTGTGTGTGTGTGTGTGTGTGTGTGTGTGTGTGTGTGTGTGTGTGTGTGTGTGTGTGTGTGTGTGTGTGTGTGTGAGCACATGCTGTTTATTATGCGTGTGATTTTTTAACATTTTGACGACTTTTGACCACTTTTCCAACTTTTCTCCACCACTCCTCCCTTTGTCGGGGTTCACAAGGCCGGCTGCGGGACTCGTGGGACTCCTCATACCCCCCTCCCTCTGACCTTTCCATAACCCCACCACCTCTTCTAGGGTCATCAATCATTTCTGACACAAGGTGTATCACGGTCATTAATCATTTCTGACACAAGATGTATCCCCCCTCCTCCCCCTCCCTCTAACCTTTCCATAACCCCACCCCCCTTTGACCTTTTGACCCCAAGGTCATTAATCATTTTTGACAGCTAGGTCATTAATCATTTTTGACAGCTAGGTCGTAAATCATTTTTGACAGCTAGGTCGTAAATCATTTTTGACAGCTAGGTCGTAAATCATTTTTGACATAAGGTAGGGACTTAACCTTTTTTCATTGAGTATAACACGCAATGGTGAGTAAGGGGAGCGCAGTTGGTGATGAATCTCAGTGCCCCGTGGTACACACTATCCAGCTTGTGGAGACAACCAGCAGTAGCATTCATGTACAACACATCTCCATAGTCAATAACAGGTAAAACGGTTGTTTCCACCAATTTCTGTTTCACAGTAAAAGAAAAGCAAGACTTGTTTCTATAATAAAATCCCAGTAAAAGTTTCAGTTTTTTTACAACATACTGAATGTGCTCCTTAAAACTCAAGTGGTCATCAATTAAACATCCTAAATATTTAAAAGCAGATACTAACATAATTTGTTGCCCATTTCTTGTTAAAATGTTCTCACACAGTGATGATCTTACAGTTTTTGATGTGGTAAAGAGCATACACTTTGTTTTCTCTGCATTTAAAACCAGTTGAAGATAACAAAGTTGTTCTTGTACTCTGTCAAACGCATACTTCATCAACAGCGATACAGGTTACACTGAGGGTAGCCGAATAAAAAACTTTTAACACTGTTAGAAATATACGCCACACTGTGAATCCACACCAAACCAGAACCCTTTGCAGCACTAACTCTTCCGGGACGCTACAAGGTGTGTGTGTGTGGGGGGGAGGTTTGGTGGTAGCGGGGGCGTATTTTGTAGCGTCCCGGAAGAGTTAGTGCTGCAAAGGATTCTGGGTATTTGTTCTGTTGTGTTACGGTGCGGATGTTCTCCCGAAATGTGTTTGTCATTCTTGTTTGGTGTAGATTCACAGTGTGGCGTATATTTCTATCTCTGTTAAAGTTTTTTATACTGGCACCCTCAGTGTAACCCGTATCACTGTTGATGAAGTATGCGTTGTATTCGCTCGTGTGTGCGTAAAGAAGCCGTACATATCTTGTGACTGGGTCTGAACGATGTTAGAATGGATGAAAAGTGGACGTGACGATAGCTCGTAGAGTACGTTAAAGGTTAATTTGTTCAACCTTGGCCTGCGGCTTTGTTCAGTTTTAAATTTTGGCCCACTTTGTATTTGAGTTTGACACCCCTGGTATAGATGGTGAAATTATCGTACAAATACAATAATGATTGCACATTTGGAATTGTAAATGATTTTTTCCTGAGTATTTTTTAAGTTACCTGACCAAATACTCACGAGAAGTTACTACTTCCGTCTAATGTGGTGCGTTCTTATCCTATGTGTATGTACCTTGCTTCCGAAATTGCCTTAAAAAAGAATTGTACAAATGTACAATTTTAGCATATTGTGTTTAAGAATGTAGTATATATTAAAGTATACAGTATATTCGACTCGCCTCAAAAACAATCAAGACGCAGTAAAATATAATCATCAACTACAAACGTGTAGATGTGTCCAACTTTTGCAAAGCTTCTTGGACGCCTCGGGATCCCCCGGGAAGAGCTGGACGAAGTGGCTGGGGAGAAGAAAGTCTGGGCTTCCCTGCTTAGGCTGCTGCCCCCGCGACCCGACCTCGGATAAGCGGAAGAAGATGGATGGAGGGATGGGCACTTCCGCGTTCTGTGGCGCCGAAAGAGAAACGCTCAATCATAGCCACCTTTACTTTAACTGTTGTGCTTTTGTGTCCTTGGTTAAAGTTCTCCGTTTGTTTCGCCTTTTTAGTGAAGTTACCAAAATGAAGGCGAAGTAAAAGTATGTATAAACATCTATGAATATGTTGTCCTGCAGTGGAAGAGAGTGACGGGTAGAGCAAGTCAGTCTGTCTAAGAGTGGCGTTTGTTTACACTCTTTTATTTGAATTGACAGCAGGTTTAACAACTGCCTCTGGTCATTTCATATGACTGGTTGCTATCTCTTTGTGGCTGCAACGCCTAGCGCCACCTCTTGCAACAATAACATTTCTTTCACTTTGTTTTTGTTCTTAGATTCATGGATTTGATCAAACAATAGGGGTTGCGCGGGAATATGTCATTCGGTGCAATGTCACCCTCTAGTGGCCAAATGGTGCAACGAGTCAATCCAAGACGTGTGTGTGTGCGTGTGTGTGTGTGTGTGTGTGTGTGTGTGTGTGTGTGTGTGTGTGTGTGTGTGTGTGTGTGTGTGTGTGTGTGTGTGTGTGTGTGTGTGTGTGTGTGTGTGTGTGTGTGTGTGTGAAAAAAGTATTCAAAATTGATTATGATGAAATGTTATATCCCAAATTTTTAAAAATGTGTCACATGTTAACACCAATCAGCCATTTTTTAAGAGTAATAAAAACTTGAGTCAAAATTTTTTTTTTAGAAAAGATCAGATTGGAAGGTCAAGTCTATGACATTTAATGACCCATTGTTACAATAATACATTTATATGTTTATGGAACTTGACAGGGGAGCCTGCAATGTCACGGGAAACAAGGTATATATGTATGCAGGAATAAATATATTTATAGGAAAAAAAATTAGATTTTTTTTTTAAGGAAGAACAAATGACATTTCAGCTATAAAATTACAACTTAAGATGATAAAGAAGCATCATTTTAGGAAAACTAATGTTTTTGAAATAGTTAAATGTTTTTGCAAAAAAATGTCAAGTATAAAGGCTTTTTTTCTGAAATAAAAATCTGAGGGAAAATATATTTTGAGGGTTATGGGATATTTTAGGAAAATAAAGCCATATTTTTGCTAGAATAAAATGTTTTCAAAAATTACATTTCACACGGTCAAAATTAGTGCAGGAAAACGTTTGATCCTATGCGGATGGTTTTTTGAGGAAATGTAAGTCATTTTTACAAGAATAAATCAATATGTGAGGAAAGATAATATGTTTAATTATTAATTTTATGTGAGCTACTTTTAACAAATCAGTGTCTAAAAGCATTTTTGTAAATGTAATTCAATATCATACAGAAAACAACTTTAGTATAAAGTACAGTTTTTTTTAGGAGAATAAAGGTCAATTTCGCCAAGAATAGAATAATTCTACAAGACAAAAACATAGAGGTAAAAACTTTCTATCACAAAGATAAAACAATTGTCTTTTAGGGGGGCATGTGAAAATGTATTCATATTTTAGAAGAAGTATGATGTTTTTTGCAATAAAAAAATCGTATGTTTACCAAATTAAATTGAGAAAATGCTTTCTGCCTCTTTATGAGGCTTTTTTTTTTTTTTTTGGAAGGACGGGAAAGTGTTGTTTTATGAGATAAAAGGCAAATATTTGAGAATTAAATAACTAAGAGGATAAAGTCATGTCTTAAACAGGAAAACAACTTGGGATGAAATCATATTTTTTCTTAGCAAAAATAAAAAGGAGGATAAAGTCCATCCATCCATCCATCTTCTTCCGCTTATCCGAGGTCGGGTCGCGGGGGCAGCAGCCTAAGCAGGGAAGCCCAGACTTCCCTCTCCCCAGCCACTTCGTCCAGCTCCTCCCGAGGGATCCCGAGGCGTTCCCAGGCCAGCCGGGAGACATAGTTTTCCCAACGTGTCCTGGGTCTTCCCTGTGGCCTCCTACCGGTCGGACGTGCCCGAAACACCTCCCGAGGGAGGCGTTCGGGTGGCATCCTGACCAGATGCCCGAACCACCTCATCTGGCTCCTCTCGATGTGGAGGAGCAGCAGCTTTACTTTGAGCTCCCCCCGGATGACAGAGCTTCTCACCCTATCTCTAAGGGAGAGCCCCGCCGCCCGGCGGAGGAAACTCATTTCGGCCGCTTGTACCCGTGATCTTGTCCTTTCGGTCATGACCCAAAGCTCATGACCATAGGTGAGGATGGGAACGTAGATCGACCGGTAAGTCGAGAGCTTTGCCTTCTGGCTCAGCTCCTTCTTCACCACAACGGATCGATACAGCGTCCGCATTACTGAAGACGCTGCACCGATCCGCCTGTCGATCTCACGATCCACTCTTCCCTCACTTGTGAACAAGACTCCGAGGTACTTGAAGTCCTCCACTTGGGGCAAGATCTCCTCCCCAACCCGGAGATGGCACTCCACCCTTTTCCGGGCGAGAACCATGGACTCGGACTTGGAGGTGCTGATTCCCATCCCAGTCGCTTCACACTCGGCTGCAAACCGATCCAGTGAGAGCTGAAGATCTTGGCCAGAAGAAGCCATCAGGACCACATCATCTGCAAAAAGCAGAGACCTAATCCTGCAGCCACCAAACCAGATACCCTCAACGCCCTGACTGCGCCTAGAAATTCTTTCCATAAAGGTTATGAACAGAATCGGTGACAACAGCCTTGGCGGAGTCCAACCCTCACTGGAAACGGGTCCGACTTACTGCCGGCAATGCGGACCAAGCTCTGACACTGATTATACAGGGAGCGAACCGCCACAATAAGACAGTCCGTTACCCCATACTCTCTGAGCACTCCCCACAGGACTTCCCGGGGTACACGGTCGAATGCCTTCTCCAAGTCCACAAAGCACATGTAGACTGGTTGAGCAAACTCCCATGCACCCTCAAGGACCCTGCCGAGAGTATAGAGCTGGTCCACAGTTCCACGACCAGGACGAAAACCACACTGTTCCTCCTGAATCCGAGGTTCGACTATCTGGCGTAGCCTCCTCTCCAGGATAAAGTTAATTACCGTAAAAGACCCATTTTTACAATAATAAAAAAAATCTGGAGACGATAAAGTTACATATTTATGCAAGAATAAAAATATATAGAGGAAAAAATGTTGTCCATTCTCAGGGTTAAAGTCATACTGTGGAGGGAGATGTGGCCAGCGCGCCTGCAGGAGCAAAGGTCACCGCCTCTGTCTATGGTGCTGAGGACGAGCACCATCGGATAGGGGCGGGGCATGTGCTGACGGCGAGACACAGCTGGCATGTGATTAGATTTCACAGGTGGTACGTGTTAATCTAATCATCTGTTGTCTTTAACAGTAAGCGGCCGGGAGCAGGAGGGGAGAGAGGATACAAACGTGGCTGAAAAGTCGCGTCCTGCTGGAGAGAAAACGTTTGATAAAATCTATGTACATTAAAACCTGGTTAAAAACAGCACGCTTAGCTCTGGTGCTTTGTCTAACAGTGAAACTGCTGGGAGGCAACTTCCACACATACTTTTATAGGAAATTAGTAAAAATGTTAAGAAAAAACTAAATAAAATAAAAACTATTTTTTGCAAAATGTTTACATTTTACAAGAATAACATGGGGGATAGGGGATATAAGCGTAAAGCGTTTTTTTTTACAAGAAAAAAAAATTCAAATTCAACACAAAACACATGTTTTTTTCAGGAGAATGAATTAAGTCATTATTGTTAGAATAAAAATATTAACAGGGGAATCATTTTGAAAAAAACACATCTATTCACAGAAATAAAGTCATACTTTTATGGGTAAATATTTTAAATATTTTATATTTATAAAGTCACAATTGTTTTTATAAAAAAAAAGTATTTTGCATGATTGAAATATTTTTATAAGAATAAAATTGGGGCGAATAAAACTATTAAGTATAAAGCTTTTTTACAAGTAAAATAATAGAAATTTGACACAAAAAATATATATATACATTTTTCAGGAAAATGAACTAAAACCATTTTTGGAAGAATAAAAATCTTTATAGGGTAACACATTTTGAAAAAAAAAACATTTAATCACAGGGATAACGTCATACTTTTATGGGGAAATATTTTTACATTTTAAGAAAAAAGATTATAGAGTCGCATTTTTTAATATATATTAACTATTTTTGCGAGATTAAAATATTTTACAAGAAAAATAATGGGTGAAATTTTTTTTAAATGGAGGATAAACTATAAGCATAAAGTTTTTTTTTTTTTTTTTTTTTTCAAGATTATACATTCAAATTCGACACAAAAAACATTTTTTTCAGGAGAATTAAGTAATTTTTGTTAGAATAAAAATATTAACAAGGGAATAATTTTGAAAAAAATAATCGCATCACCGAAATAAAGTCATACTTTTATAGGTAAATATTTTAAATATTATATATTTTAAATATTATACATTTGTAAACTCACATTTTTTATAAAAAATATTTTGCATGATTGAAATATTTTTATAAGAATAACATTGGGGCAAATAAAACGATTAAGCACAAAACTTTTTTTTTTATAAGAAAAACGTGCAATCCTATTTTTTTATAAGAATTACATCATTTTATGCAAGTATAAAATGATACGTTTCCAAATGTCATGAGAAGAATATCATATTTGTCGGAGTAAAAAAGTGAGATAAATGAGAAATATTTGAGGGAAAAAACGTGCACATTTTAGAGGATCAAATCATATTTTAGGTGAACGTTCTCTATGAGGAGGGAAACTATACTTATTTTTTAGTGACCTGGATTCAAAATGGCTGATAAAAAAGGAGTTAATTCTATGATTGAATATTCTGTAAAAGGAGAATGAAATGAATAATCTAATAGTACAAATGAAATATTGATGTATACGCCATGTTTGGTGTCACTAAACACACCCCATACACGTGCACGAGCGTGCGCGCGTGCACGCAGCACCGTGCGGCACGCTGCCGACGTCTCGGCGCAGGAATGCAGACGTGACGGCGCGGGGCTCCAACCCACGGTAAGTTCCGGTCTTTCATCGACTGTAGCCCAGTCCTGACGTGCGGCAGACAAACCTGAAGCTGCATATGCGCCGTATTTACCGGCCACGCGATGGGACGCTTCTCGTTTATTGTCTTTTGTCGCCGCAGAGTCACGTGAGGGCGGTTCCCGCCATGAGGGGGGCGGAGTGTCACGATTATGCTAGCAGCCTGTCACGTGACTACAGCTGCCTTCTATAAACTGCTAGCAGGTGCACTTCAGAGTAGTCCGTGTACAGCGCTGTCCACTAAACCGCTGGCAACACATGGGAGTAGCAAGATTGTTGGGTCTTGCCTACAGCCAAGCATGGCGCTGGTGTTGTGCGCGAGTGCCACCCACACTGGGGGAGCTGTGGTTCGTTGAGTTAAAACAAGAATTCCAGCAAGTATCGCGACATTGTCACGTAGCGCTTGGTGCCCTCCCTTGGGGAACAGGACCAACTGTTATCATGGTCTGGGGCTGCACGAGTGCTGCCGTCACCGGGGAACTGGGTTTCTATATTTGTGGCGCTATTTTCCGGACGAGCACGTGTGAATCTATCAGTGTTCCTGCTGTTTAAAGCTTTGAACCGTTCTGTCTTTATAGCGTTTCTACTCGTATGGATTCTTCATTCATCACTCCAAGCAACGTTTGTCAGTTTTACAATATGACTAAAACAATTCTTACTTACTAAACCATCCCATGTGTGATGTCTGTATGAGTGTTTTCATGCATAATGGGATCAAGCTAGTGTCGTTAACATTAGCTAATATGCTAACACATTTACGGGTGTCTGTGTTAGTTTTATTAACTTACAACGACATTCTTTTTGTTTTGTTTCACTTTCACAAATTCCTCAGTAAATTCACCAAAACGCTACAATGGAGTTATTGAGTCTGTTTAGCTGTTTAATGCCTTGAACCGGAAGTAAAACCGTCCATAGCATTTCTTATTCATCACTCCAAGCAACGTTTGTAAGTTTTACAATATAGCTAAAACAATTCTTACCTACTAAAGCGTCCCATGTGTGATGTCTGTAGGAGTGTTTTCATGCATATTTGTACGTGCTATGGTAATGTAAGTAATGTAGTAGCGTCGTTAGGATTAGCTAATATTTTATTATTATTTCAGTTTCACAAGTTCCTCAGTAAATTCACCAAATGTTACCGTGGAGTTATTGAGTCTGTTAAGCTGATTGGAGAGCAAGCTTGCGCAGCTAGTGGGTCCATGACGATGACTTCGGTTTTGTTTGATCAGCCGTTTTACTGCCGTGTTACAGACACTACTTGGAAACAACTAAGGTATGTAAATAAACATTTACAATATATGTATGTGTAGATAACTAATTTAACAAAGAATATATCTGTGGTTAATGAATTGAAAATATTGTTTTCTCAAAATTTTAGTGGGTGCGGCTTATATAGTATGGAAAATACGTTACTTTTCGTGTTTAGATAACTTTTACAAAATGCATATCGGCTCGAAATATGACTTATAGTCACCTTGACTACTAATAATCAGTACCAGCCCTGAGGAAATACACACAAAGCCCTCACTGCAACTTCATGGTGTTTTGCTAAATTAGCGCAAATGTAGTACATAGGTGACTAAAATGCACAGGTGTGTGCAATTTGAGCAAGTCTTGGAAAACCTCAACATGAAAGGGCTGCCTATAAATCCTTCATCATATGGTGATCACTTAAGAGGGGATTGTTACCAACTCCTATTGTGGTCTGGGGCTGCACAAGTGCTGCCGTCACCAGGGAAGTGTGTTTCATTTAAGGGAGGTTGTGGCCAACTGTTATCAAGGTCTGGGGCTGCATGAGTGCTACCGTCACTGGGGAAGTGTGTTTCACTTAAGAGGGAATTGTGACCAACTCCTATTGTGGTCTAGGTCTGCACGAGTGCTGCCGTCACCAAGGAAGTGTGTTTCATTTAAGGGAGGTTGTGGCCAACTGTTATCATGGTCTGGGGCTGCACGAGTGGTGCCGTCACTGGGGAAGTGTGTTTCACTTAAGAGGGAATTGTGACCAACTCCTATTGTGGTCTAGGTCTGCACGAGTGCTGCCCTCACCAGGGAGGTGTGTTTCATTTAAGGGGGGGAGGTTGCGACCAACTGTTATCATGGTCTGGGGCTGCACGAGTGCTGCCGTCACCGGGGAACTGGGTTTCACTTAAGAGGGGATTGTTACCAACTCCTATTGTGGTCTGGGGCTGCACAAGTGCTGCCGTCACCAGGGAAGTGTGTTTCATTTAAGGGAGGTTGTGGCCAACTGTTATCAAGGTCTGGGGCTGCATGAGTGCTACCGTCACTGGGGAAGTGTGTTTCACTTAAGAGGGAATTGTGACCAACTCCTATTGTGGTCTAGGTCTGCACGAGTGCTGCCGTCACCAAGGAAGTGTGTTTCATTTAAGGGAGGTTGTGGCCAACTGTTATCATGGTCTGGGGCTGCACGAGTGGTGCCGTCACTGGGGAACTGTGTTTCACTTAAGAGGGAATTGTGACCAACTCCTATTGTGGTCTAGGTCTGCACGAGTGCTGCCCTCACCAGGGAGGTGTGTTTCATTTAAGGGGGGGAGGTTGCGACCAACTGTTATCATGGTCTGGGGCTGCACGAGTGCTGCCGTCACTGGGGAAGTGTGTTTCACTTAAGAGGGGATCATAACTAACTGCAACTGTGGTCTGGGGCTGCACGAGTGTTGCTGTCACCGGGGAAATGTGTTTCACTGAGGGGGATCATGACCAGCTGCTATCACGGTCCTGGGCTGCACGAGTGCTGCTGTCACTGGGGAAGTGTGTTTCACTTAAGAGGGGATCATGACTAACTGCAACCGTGGTCTGGGGCTGCACGAGTGTTTCTGTCACCGGGGAAGTGTGTTTCACTGAGGGGGATCATGACCAGCTGCTATCACGGTCCTGGGCTGCACGAGTGCTGCTGTCACTGGGGAAGTGTGTTTCACTGAGGGGGATCATGACCAACTGCTATCGTGGTCTATGGCTGCATGAGTGCTGCTGTCATTGGGGAAGTGTATGTCACTGAGGGGGTTCATATAACTGCTGTCGTGGTCTGGGGCTGCACGAGTACTGCCGTCACTGAGGAAGTGTATGTCACTAAGGGGGATCATGACCAGCTGCTATCGTGGTCTGGGACTGCACGAGTGCTGCCGTCAGTGGGAAAGTGTTTCACTGAGGGGAATCATGACCACCTGCGATCAGGGTCTGGGGCTGCACGAGTGCTGCACCACTGGTGAAGTGCGATCCACTAAGGGGGAACATTAATTCCAGCATTCTGAGGTGGAGCCGGATTCCCTCCTTTGGGGAACAGGACCAACTATCATCATGGTCTGTGCTCTGTAACTCTGATACATTAGAGTAGTCAGTGTGCAGCTTGTACAGCAGCGTGGATTTAACTTGTAAAAAGATCAATCTAAAGCAGGGGTCACCAACCTTTTTGAAACCAAGAGCTACTTCTTGGGTACTGATTAATGCGAAGGGCTACCAGTTTGATACACACTTAAATAAATTGCCAGAAATAGCCAATTTGCTCAATTTACCTTTAACTCTATGTTATTATTAATAATGAATGATATTTATCTTTGTGGAAACACTGATCATCTGAATGATTTCTCACAATACATACAGTATATATAGAAACAAATAAATATCAATATGAACTATACTAGGTCAGAGTTCATTTATATTAAACACAAAAAACACTTTACATTTTAAGTGTTTGTATACATATATTGTCATTTGTAAGTTACATGTAAGTGTGATTTAAACAAGAATAGCTAAATAAATAAATCTATACATATAAAACAATGGGTATTTCTGTCTGTCATTCCGTCGTACATTTTTTTCCTTTTACGAAGGTTTTTTGTAGAGAATAAATGATGAAAAAAACACTTAATTGAACGGTTTAAAAGAGGAGAAAACACGAAAAATATGAAAATTACATTTTGAAACATAGTTTATCTTCAATTTCGACTCTTTAAAATTCAAAATTCAACCGAAAAAAAGAAGAGAAAAACTAGCTAATTTAAATCTTTTTGATAAAATTAAAAAAATAATTTATGGAACATCATTAGTCATTTTCCCTGATTAAGATTAATTTTAGAATTTTGATGACATGTTTTAAATAGGTTAAAATCCAATCTGCACTTTGTTAGAATATATAACAAATTGGACCAAGCTATATTTCTAACAAAGACAAATCATTATTTCTTCTAGATTTTCCAGAACAAAAATTTTAAAAGAAATTTAAAAGACTTAGATATAAGATTTGATGAAATAAGATTTAAATTTGATTCTACAGATTTTCTAGATTTTCCTGAAGTTTTTTTTAAAATTTTAATCATAATAAGTTTGAAGGAATATTTCACAAATATTCTTCGTCCAAAAAACAGAAGCTAAAATGAAGAATTAAATAAAAATGTATTTATTATTCTTTACAATAATAAAAATACATTTACTTGAACATTGATTTAAATTGTCAGGAAAGAAGAGGAAGGAATTGAAAAGGTAAAAAGGTATATGTGTTTAAAAATCCTAAAATCATTTTTAAGGTTGTATTTTTTCTCTAAAATTGTCTTTCTGAAAGTTATTAGAAGCAAAGTAAAAAAATAAATGAATTTATTTAAACAAGTGAAGACCAAGTCTTTAAAATATTTTCTTGGATTTTCAAATTCTATTTGAGTTTTGTGTCTCTTAGAATTAAAAATGTCGAGCAAAGCGAGACCAGCTTGCTAGTAAATAAATACCATTTTAAAAATAGAGGCAGCTCACTGGTAAGTGCTGCTATTTGAGCTATTTTTAGAACAGGTCAGCGGGCGACTCATCTGGTCCTTACGGGCGACTTGGTGCCCGCTGGCACCGCGTTGGTGACCCCTGATCTAAAGCATCACACCTAAACATGTCGCAGAGTGAGCAATGTTGCTTAGTGCTTTTGGGCCCGGTAACAGTAACCATGATGATGTCACAGATCACATTCATATTTCTGAGTGAACCCTCTCTATGAATGAATCACGTGACATATTCAGCTGTTCATCAGTCTGTCATTGAGTATTCCGCCGCTCCTTGACATCAAAGAAACTTTGCTTAGAAAAAAATGTCAAAGTATGTCCAAAAAAACATACTTTGTGTCTTTGAAGAGTCTTTATGACGTCAGATCATTTGAACAGGAAGTCAGAACAACAAAGATATGATTAGACCAAAGGATGAAAGAGTCAGTAGACCACAGTAGGGACTTAGTACCACAGGACGGACTTAAGTACATCAGAACACATCTCTGTCAGGTAATGTTGCTTTTTTTTCATGTTTGTCCCCAAATATTTGTAAATACTCTTTTTATGCTGTTGTTGCTATTGTATGTTACACATATTCATTACTGTACTGTACAATATGTTGCACATATTAATTACTGTACATTATGTTACACATATTCATTACTGTACAGTATGTTGCACATATTTATTACTGTATAGTACAGTATGTTGCACATATCCATAACTGTATATTATGTTATACATATTCATTACTGTATTGTAGTGCTGTCCCGATATACCAATATTTTGGTACCGGTATCAACATGTATTTCGATACTTTTCGGTACTTTTCTAAATAAAGGGGACCCCAAAAAAATTTGATTTGGCTTTATTTTAACAACAAATCTTAGAGTACATTAAACATATGTTTATTATTGCAATTTAGTCCTTAAATAAAATAGTGAACATACTAGACAACTTGTCTTTTAGTAGTACAAACCCCGTTTCCATATGAGTTGGGAAATTGTGTTAGATGTACGTAAATATAAACGAAATACAATGATTTGCAAATCCTTTTCAACCCATATTCAATTGAATGCACTACAAAGACAACATATTTGATGTTCAAGCTCAATAAACTTTTTTTTTTTTTTTGCAAATAATTAACTTAGAATTTCATGGCTGCAACACGTGCAAAAGTATTTGGGAAAGGACATGTTCACCACTGTGTTACATGGCCTTTCCTTTTAACAACACTCAGTAAACGTTTGGGAACTGAGGAGACAGATTTTTTAAGCTTCTCAGGTGGAATTCTTTCCCATTCTTGCTTGATGTACAGCTTAAGTTGTTCAACAGTCCGGGGGTCTCCGTTGTGATATTTTAGGCTTCATAATGCACCACACGTTTTCTATGGGAGACAGGTCTGGACTACAGGCAGGCCAGTCTAGTACCCGCACTCTTTTACTATGAAGCCACGTTGATGTAACACGTGGCTTGGCATTGTCTTGCTGAAATAAGCAGGGGCGTCCATGGTAACGTTGCTTGGATGGCAACATATGTTGCTCCAAAACCTGTATGTACCTTTCAGCATTAATGGCGCCTTCACAGATGTGTAAGTTACCCATGTCTTGGGCACTAATACACCCCCATACCATCATAGATGCTGGCTTTTCAACTTTGCGCCTATAACAATCCGGATGGTTATTTTCCTCTTTGGTCCGGAGGACACGACGTCCACAGTTTCCAAAAACAATTTGAAATGTGGACTCGTCAGACCACAGAACACTTTTCCACTTTGTATCAGTCCATCTTAGATGAACTCAGGCCCAGCAAAGCCGACGGCGTTTCTGGGAGTTGTTGATAAACGGTTTTCGCCTTGCATAGAAGAGTTTTTACTTGCACTTACAGATGTAGCGACCAACTGTAGTTACTGACAGTGGGTTTCTGAAGTGTTCCTGAGCCTATGTGGTGATATCCTTTACACACTGATGTCGCTTGTTGATGCAGTACAGCCTGAGGGATCGAAGGTCACGGGCTCAGCTGCTTAAGTGCAATGATTTCTCCAGATTCTCTGAACCCTTTGATGATTTTACGGACTGTAGATGGTGAAATCCCTAAATTCCTTGCAATAGCTGGTTGAGAAATTACCATACTGTACAGTATGTTGCACATGTTCATTACTGTACTGTATGTTGCACATATTCATTACTCTACAGTATGTTACATATATTAATTATTGTACTGTATGTTACACATATTCATTACTGCACTGTACTATATGTTACACATATTCATTACTGTACATTATGTTGCACACATTTATTGCTGTACTGTACATGATGTTGCACATTTTCATTACTGCACTATACAGTTTGTTACACATACTAATGATGATTTTAACAAGTGTCACTTTGATGGTTTGAAGGTGATTCATTTTGGCTCCAAAAAAATTCAAGATGCAAAAGTGCTGAGCAGATTGAAGGATTTCAAAGTTCTTCATGACAAGTTTGTTTAAAGTGAGATGAAATTTTCTATGGACTTTTTAAGAATCAAAGTTGTTAGATATTCCACTTAGTCGGCTACAAAACAAAGCGAGTTTTAGCATCTTTAACCTCCAAAATGTCCCTAAAGTTTTCCGTTATAGTTCAGAGTTGATGTGTGACTATGAAGCAAAAGTAGATAGTGCACCCCACCCCCACCCGACCCACCCCTGCCCCACTGTTGCGGTTTTAGAAGTGGCACGCTTTCTGGGAAGTCCCCTTCAAGGTACACGGTCATATTGTAACTCATACTATGATACATTTTCATACTATGATACATTTTCTCTGAACACAGTCAGTCCTTATCACCCACTCAGGCGGAAAGTTGTCACGACAACACAATTAGTGTCATAAACACACAAAGTAGACACAAAAAGAACAGAGGTTAACTACAAACAGTAAAGTTATAAAACATGCAGATTTAGTTAATATATATATATATTTTGTTTTTAAATATTCCTGCGATATATTTTTCAAAAAAATAAATGTTTTGCTGTAATGTAACATTTTCTTTAGTCGTGTAATATTTTTTGTCAAGAAAAAGAAATCCTGTATTAATTAAACCTTTTTGTTTTTGCTTTCAATGATGGATTTAGTTAATGTAAACGTCCGTCTCATCAAACATTGTCTAATACTTTATAATATTTGGCCTTTTATTGTTGTTTAAGATTGATCTAACAAATATTGTACAGTTGCAACACCTTTAGTCTTGTCATATTTTTTAATTCACTTTTTTTTCTTGCACTAATATATTTTTATCATATTGGTTTAAAAAATATATATATATATATATTTTTTCAAAATTAAAACTTTTTTGCTGTAATATAACCTCTTTTTAATCTTGTCATTTAAATAGAATTAAGAAAATTAAAACATATTTTTTTGTTTTAATACATTTTTTAAAGGCAACTTTTTTGACGTAATTTAACACTTTTTAGATTTGTTGTATTAGAAGCATAAAATGTCTTGTATTGACATATTTTTTTAAATTAAAGCTACTTTTCTGCTGTAAAATTCGCTTTTTAGTGTTGGTGTGTTTTTAAAAAATGTAATGAAATAGCATTGTTCTTATATTGCTATGATTTATTTTGTTTTCAAATATGAACGGTTTTGCTGTAATAAAACGGTCTTTAGTAATGTCAAATTTTTTTCAGTTAAAAATATTCCTTTATTTTTCAAAAAATGAAAACTTTTTTGCTGTAATATAACACTTTTTAGTCATGTCATATTTTTAACACACAAAAAAATTCCTGTACTATATTTTTCTAAAATTAATTTGTTTTGCTGTAATATAAAACTTTCTGTAGTCATGTCATATTTTTTGGAGAAAAAAAATATTGTATTGATATATCAAAAATCTAAACTTTTTTGCTTTGAATTGTGGATTTATTGCTTGTGAACGTCCATCTCATACAACATTGTCTAATCATGTGCACTTTTACTATATAATATTTGGCCCTTAATTAACCAATATTGTACAATTACAACAATTCTAATCTTGTAAAAAAAAAAATGTTACTTTTTATTTTGTACTAATATATTTTTTTCAAAAATAGCAACTTTTTTTACTGTAATATTACACTTTCTTTAGACGTGTCAGATTTGTCTTTAATTTTAAAGGAATTCCTGTATTTTAGTATTTTTTTTAAAAAACAGAGAAACTTTTTGCTGTAATATAACACTTTCTTTTATCAAAAATTTTAATATTATAACAGTTTTATTAGACAAAAAATATAATACTTTTTACATGTATTAAGAACCTTCTTTTGTAAAATTATAAACACGTTCCAGTTTTGTATTCTTGTATCCATCCATCCATCCATTTTCTACCGCGTATTCCCTTCGGGGTCGCGGGGGCGCTGGAGCCTATCTCAGCTACAATCGGGCGGAAGGCGTGGTACACCCTATTCTTGTATATATTTTTAAAAATGTTACTAGTTTAAATGTAACTTTTCTTGTGAATTTAAAACCTTTTTTCATCCCCCCAAAAATTGTTTTCTAAGATAGCAGCTTAGGTTAATTACTTTTTTACTTAATTCAACTTTTTGTTGTAATACTACAACTTTTCTTTAACTTTTCTTGTAATATTGGATTTAATTTTCGAAGTATAACACCTTTGGTCTTGTGATTTTTTTGCCTTTTAATTGGGAAAAAAATCTAGTTGTTATTTATTTTAATTTTTTTTAAACCAAAATTACGAAAAGCGGTATAAAATGGATGGATGGATGGATAGCTTCACTCTGCTGCCATCATGTGACCAAACTTTTAAATTACAAGATGACAGGCAACATTTTATTATACATAAGTGTTTCCCATAGATTGATTTACTTGTGGTTGGCCGCCGCAGATGAACTTAGGGTCGCCACAAGTATAAAAAAATAAAAAATAAATAAAAAATTCACAAGTAAAGCAATGGGAAAAATAACAAAATAAATGTTTTCTTCAACTGAATATCTGTGTTTACCATAGATTAATTTACTTATGGAAGGCAAGTACATTTGTAGCCGCCACAAATACATTTTAAGTTAAAAAAAATTGACGTAGGAGGAAAAAATACCATTGAATATCAGTGTATGTCAATTTAGGGCCGCCACAAGTAAATAAAAAAAAAAGATTCAGGAGAAAAAAATTATATTAAATATCAATGTATGTAACTTTAGGACTGCCACAAGTACATTTTAATTTTTTTTTAAATTGACTCAGGAGAAATAAAATCAAATGAACATCAGTGTATGTAAATTTAGGGCTGCCACAAGTAGATTTAGGGCTTCTATGAGTAAAAAAAATGTTTTAAGAATTATATATTTTTTCCAATCGAAAAGCAGTGTTTCGCATACATTCAGTTATTTGTGGCGGGGAACAACAAGTAAATTAAGAGTTTTAAAATTGACCCAGGAGAAAAAATAATAATTCAAGATCAGTATATGTAAAAGTAGGGCTGCCACAAGTACATTTAAGGCTGCTATGAGTAAAAAAAAAAAAAAATTTAGGAATTAAAAAAAAAGTTTTTCAATTGCATGTAAGTGTTTCGCATATATTGTTATTTGTGGCAAGCCACAAGTAAATTGAGGGCCGCCACAAGTAAATTCAAGGCTGCGATGAGTAAAAAATATAATTTTTTTGGTTAATTTTTCCCCCCTCTTCTTTTCAATTGAATATCAGTGTTCTGCATACATTGTTATTTGTGGCGGGCCACAAGTAAATTGAGGGCTGCCACAAATAAATTTTAAGTTAAACTGACCCAGTAGAAAAAAAATCTATTGAATATCACCGTGTGTAAATTTAGGGCTGCCACAAGTACATTTAAGGCTGCAATGAGTAAAAAAAAATTTTTTTTTTAGTTTTTTTTCTCTTTTCAATTGAATATCAATGTTTCGCATATATTTTTATTTGTGGCGGGCCACTATAAGTAAATTTAGGGCTGCCACGAGTTAATTTAAATTAAAAAAAACTGACTCAGGAGAAAAAAAAAATCAATTACAAATCGGTGTATGTAAAGTCAGTACATTTAGGGCAGGGGTCGGCAACCTTTACCAGTCAAAGAGCCATTTTGACCAGTTTCACAAATGAAAGAAAACAATGGGAGCCACAAAAATCTTTTGAAATTTAAAATGAAATAACACTGCATACAAAGTTTTTTTTTTTGCTTTGTGCTATGTTTAAACCAAGGGTCTCAGACACGCGGCCCACACCTTAATATGAAAATGTAATGTTAGTGCGGCCCGCGAGTTTTATATGAATGCATTTGACAGCGTCATACTTGTCAACCCTCCTGATTTTTCCGGCTGACTACGAATTTCAGGGCAACTTTTCTCTCGAACGTACCGTGATGGTACAGCATTTAGCGCCCACTACAACCAGCGTGCCGTCCCAGCCACACGTTGTATGGGGCTTCTGCTTGCTCACATAAGCGACAGCAAGGCATACTTGGTCAACAACCACACAGGTTACACTGACAGTGGCGGTATAAAAAACTTTAACACGCTTACTAATAATGCGCCACACTGTGAACCCACATCAAACAAGAATGACAAACACATTTCGGGAGAACATCTGCACCGTAACACAACATAAACACAACAGAACAAATACCCAGAATCCCATGCAGCCCTAACTCTTCCGGGCTACATTATACACCCCCTCTACCAAACCCCGCCCACCTCAACCGACGCACGGAGGAGGGGTGGAGGGTTGATGTGAGGGGGAGCAGGGTTGGGGTGGGAGCGGGGTTTGGTGGTAGCAGGGGTGTATAATGTAGCCGGAGGAGTCAGGACTGCATGGGATTCTGGGTATTTGTTCTGTTGTGTTTATGTTGTGTTAAGGAGCAGATATTCTCCCGAAATGTGTTTGTCATTCTTGTTTGGTTTTGGTTCAAAGTGTGGCGCATTATTAGTAAGAGTGTTAAAGTTGTTTTATATGGCCACCGTCCGTGTAACCTGTCTGGCTGTTGACCAAGTATGCCTTGCTGTCACTTGCGTGTGCAATAGTGATGGGATCGGCAGTTCTTTTGACTGTACTGAATCACCCCCACCCCCCCAAAAAAAAAATAGGAGGGGGGGGCGTGCGTAGTACAGTACAGTGCAGACATTCGCGGGAGAAGCAGCAAATAGGGTGAACGCGAGTCCCTACACAGCTCTGTGCATGCAGTACACCAGGCAGTGAGTGACTGACACAGCGCCACAGTCAGCACAGTTCAGTACGTGAACCTGAATCACTCCCGCAGCAGCAGTTCTGTGTGCAGGTCGGCGAATCATGAGTCAGTCAGTAACAGCTTCCCCAGCGGCAGATCTCGGTGTGTTGTCAGTTCGCGAACGACACAAGCCCTCAGCACCCAATAAACGACGCACACAGTGACTGAACGAGAGCCTCAATGTGACGTCCTCCTCCGCGACACAGTCAGTTCTCTGTGTCAGTAGGTTGATTCTGTCGTTCACTGAGTGATTCATGTCGTTAATCCGCGGTGAACGAATCGTTCGCTCAGTCCCCCCCCCCATGATGAGTAGCTGGCTGCGTCGTTCGCCCGACGTCGAGGGTTCAGTGAGTCACAGAATGCGCCAGTTCCACTCATACCGGCATGGTCGCGGCGTAGCTCAACTGAACTGAGAAAGGAACGAATCAGTTCATGAAGTGATTCGGTTCAGTACGTTCGCTCAAAAGATTTGTTCGTTCGAACGAATCTTTCGCGAACGACACAACATTAGTGTGCAAGCAGAAGATGCATATAACAAAAGACTGGGCTGGCACGCTGTTTGTACAGATTGTAGAGGGCGCTGAATGCTGTACCATCATGGCACGCCCTTATTATTATTGTTAGGGTGAAAATCGGAGAATAATAATCCCGGGAGTTTACTGCAAGAGGCACCGAAATCCGGAAATCTCGCGGGAAATCGGGAGGGTCGGCAAGTATGCAGCTGAGCCGCATCAGAGTGATCAAACCAGAGCCCCGGGTTGCCGACCCCTGATTTAGGGCTATGAGTAAAAAAAAATTTAAGAATGATTCTTCTTTTCCAATTGAATATCAGTGTTTCGCATACATTCATTTATTTGTGGCGGGGCACAACAAGTAAGTTTAGGGCCGCCACAAGTACATTGAAGGCTGCCATAAGAGAATAAATGATCCCATTATCGTATCATATCATAACATTATCCCATTGAACTTTTAGGTTTTTTTACGTGAAACACCGATATTCAACTGCAATATTTTTTTAATTCTTTTATTTTTATTTTACTTGTGGCCCCGAATTGTCTTGTGATGTCCCGCCACAAGTACATGAATGTTTGCAAACACTGCTTGTCTCATCCAGACTGTAGTCCAGACAAGCCGCATTCTCTCACCCCTTCACAATAAAAGGGCATTCAGTGCTGTCTTTTACGTGACGACCACTTTTCCTTATAGAAAACTCCTAAAAGGCTGAGGAAAAAACGATCTGAAAAGTTGCAGGACGGAACTTGACGCTCCTTCTGAGACGAGCACTTCAGAGCGTTTCCTGGCTGCTTCTTCAGAAGTCTTTGTGTACGGCGGCGGAGGAAAGACCTGCCTGGTCCAAAGCAAGCAACTTTCTCCTCTTGAGGATGAAATGATTATTATTTTTTGAAATCACAAAGGAAAAGGCGTGCATGTGAGATTGTCCCAAAAAAAACACCTTTATAGCGTAAAAATGAGCATGAAAAATCAAATAGTGTGAGCCCTGGGTGTGTTTCTTTGCGAAGAGATGGTCCCTGGCACGTTGATGGCATTTACTATATACCAGTGTTTCTTAACCCAGTGTTGGGTTGCAAGCGCACCCGAGACTGTCATGTGTTTTTCAGCTGAAGTCCATATAGGCCGCAGCAGCACTCAGTTGTAATACACTTTTCCGCCACTTGTGGCAGTATTGACAATACAAAACAAACAGAAGAAGTCTTCCGCTAATGTCATAGAGAAATTTATTAGGCGCAAAAATTACGACTCAAGTGGTGAAGCTGTATTTTCATTTGCACTTTAATTTTATTGACAGTTTAGTTCGGGGGTCAGCAACCCGCGGCTCTATAGTGCCACTCTAGTGGCTCCCTGGAGCCTTTTTCTTTAAAAAGGATTGAAAATGGAAAAAAATGGGGAGGAAATACAAACGTACGCAACAGTTTGTTTACATGTAAAATCTTCCACTCCTTCTTTGTCCCATTTTGTCCACCAAAAGTTTCATGCTGTACGTGAATGCACAAAGGTGCTCTTTGTTGATGTTATTGACTTGTTGGTGTGCTAATCAGGCATATTTGGTCAGTGCTAATCCATGCTAACGTGCTATTTAGGCTAGCTGTATGTACATATTGCATCAGGACGTGCGCCCACCAGCTCGCTCCCCCCCTCACCAGGATCTTCAACCTCTCCCTGGCTCAGGCAGTCATCCCATCCTGCCTGAAGTCATCTACAATAATCCCGGTGCCGAAGAAGTCTCCCATCACCAGCCTGAATGATTACCGACCAGTGGCCCTCACTCCGGTAATCATGAAGTGCTTCGAGCGACTTGTTCTCCAGCACATCAAGGACCATATCCCTCCAGACTTCGACCCCCACCAGTTCGCATACCGGGCGAACAGGTCCACAGAGGACGCCATTGCTGTTGCTCTCCACTCTGCTCTGAACCACCTGGAGCAGCAGCAGAGCTATGCCCGGATGTTCTCTGTGGACTATAGCTCTGCCTTCAATACAATAATCCCGGACAGACTCTGCAATGAACTGGACACTCTTGGCCTCCCCCCTCTCACAAACGCCTGGAAAAGGGACTTCCTAACAGACCGACCCCAGAATGTGAGACTTGGCCCGCACCTCTCATCCTCCCGCACGCTGAGCATCGGCTCCCCACAGGGCTGTGTGCTGAGCCCCCTCCTCTACTGCCTTTACACCCATGACTGCAGTCCGGCCCACAGTGACAACCTTACCGTCAAGTTCGCCGACGATACCACAGTGGTCGGGCTCATCTCCAGGGGTGACGAGGCTGCCTACAGAGAGGAGGTCCTGAAGCTGACGGCCTGGTCTTCGGAGAACAACCTCGCTCTCAACACCAGCAAGACCAGAGAGATCATCGTCGACTTCAGGAGGAGCAGCACCGACCCTGCCCCCCTCTACATCAACGGCGAGCGTGTAGAGAGGGTCCACACCTTCAGGTACCTTGGAGTCCACATCTCTAATGACTTCTCCTGGACAGTCAACACCACATCAATCATCAAGAAGGCTCAGCAGCGGCTACACTTCCTTAGAGTCCTCGGGAAGTACAACCTGAAGCCTGACCTGCTGCTGACCTTCTACCGCTCGTCCATCGAGAGCCTGCTGACCTACTGTATTACGGTATGGTACGGCAGCTGCACTGCAGCAGACAGGGAGAGGCTGCAAAGAGTGGTCAAGACGGCTCAGAAGATCATCGGCTGCCCTCTCCCCTCTCTGACGGACATCTACACCTCCCGCTGCCTCAACAGAGCCAGTGCCATCATCAAGGACAGCACCCACCCTGGCTCTGACCTGTTCCACCTGCTGCCCTCTGGGAAGCGCTACAGGTGCATTAAAACCAAAACAAACAGGCTAAAGAACAGCTTCTTCCCCAGGGCCATAACCATCCTGAACGGACTGCCCCATTGTCCCTCATAACTGCCTTCTCTTCGGTGCAATAACCCATTCCACCAACCACCCTGTTTTTGTTTAGTTTTTTTTCATGTATATATTCATTTCACACCATATTCATTGCACTTCTACATTTTTTATATTTTTATATATTTGCACATTGTTTTTCTTGCATGCACACATCGCACTGTATGGAAGGGCCTCAATCTCGTTACCTTGCGTAATGACAATAAAGCTGATTCTGATTCTGATTATGCCTCATTTGTAGGTATATTTGTGCTCATTTACTATCCTTTACTTTTATCCTCTTTGTATATAATTTAGTTTTGCATGTCTCATGACACATTATCTGTATGTAATATTGGCTGCATTTCAGATAGTTGTTTGTATGCATGTTGTTCCAAACCACAGCAAACATTACCAAGCTTGCCAAATATTGTAATAAATCTTTTAAAAGAAGACAGCCTGCCATTTCCTTTAACTTGGACACACACCTTTGGCCATTAAAAGCCAGTAATTCCCAGGAGTTATCGCACCTTCTGAGTAGCCTCTGATTTACTAATGGTTTCTAATGTTGTAAATATTACATTTCAACATTTCTGTCAACGAAAATTTGCTTCAGCCTGCGATACATATTCATTTTGATAGTAGGCTAATATATGGGTAATATAGACACTTACGTCATGTGTTGTCTTCATTATAACACTTATATAAGACTTCTAAAGTCATTTTGATAGTAGGCTAATATAGACACTTGCGTCATGTGTTGTCTTCTATAACACTTATATAAGACTTTTAAAGTCATTTTGATAGTAGGCTAATGTAGCTAATATAGACACTTACATCATGTGTTGTTTTAATTATAACACTTATATAAGACTTTTAAAGTCATTTTGATTGTAGGCTAATGTAGCTAATATAGACACTTACATCATGTGTTGTTTTAATTATAACACTTATAAAAGACTTTTAAAGTCATTTTGATAGTAGGCTAATATAGCTAATATAGACACGTCATTTGGTGCTTTCATTATAAGACTTATATACAGCTTTTCATTTTTTGCGGCTCCAGACAGATTAGTTTTTTGTATTTGTGGTCCAATATGGCTCTTTCAATATTTTGGGTTGCCGACCTCTGGTTTAGCTATACATATTAATAATTAATGTATTTATTTTAGCATGACATAATACATATTGTATGTAAATGTATTGTTTATTTCTTTTTCAAATCAGCCTGACCTAAACGTAAGGTTTATTTGTTAAATTAATAATAATCTTTGTGATGAACACATGCTTTTATATCATTTGACAAGGTAGTAAACTGTCAGTAGGTTAGATATAAATATTGAATATGATCAAAATCAAGAGTAAGATTACTAATTCAGATTTTTTTCAATAAAACAAATCCTGTAATGATAAATGGTTCACAATTTAAAACATGTTGTGCTTTGATGTAACCCTTTCTTTAGTCTTGGCATTTTTAGATCAATAAAATAAAAACTTGCTTTTTGCATTTTTTTATTGCAACTTAAATACAATTTAAAAAAGCTTTAAACACTTAGTTTTGTTACAAGAAAAAAAAGGAAAATGTATATTCTTGTACTGACATGATTGTTTTTTTTATTAAATATCACATTTTTTGCCGTAAGAATACCTTTTTAGTGTTGGTGTATTTAAAAAAAAAAAAAAATAGATATGTTTTCCTATTAATTATTTATTTTTTTCAAAAACAACTTTTGCTGTACTTTAACACTTTTTTTGTCTTATATTAAAAATACCTTTATTTTCTTGTATTAATGGATTTTTTTTTAAATGACAAATTGTTGGCAGTAACATAAAACTTTTTATTTATTTAAAACCAAAAAAATTTAAAGTTTTTCTTTTTTTAATGACATTTTTAATACCATTTGACATGACTAAAGTGGTGAAGCTATATTTTCATTTGCACTTACATTTTATTAAATCGACCAAATCCTGCCAAAAACGCTTAAATAAGAAACTTGACGATAATACAACTTTGTTGCTTTGAAAGCACAGATGCTGCAAAAGGAAACAGCTCGGAGAAGTGGCGCAACGATTAGTCGACAATAAAATTTGGCGTCGACAACAGTCCGGGCGGAAGCAGGTCCACGCCGCCGCCGCTAGCAAAAACATTTCCCCCTGTTCTTGATAAAGACATGAACGGCGTGCTCATTTTCCAAAGCCGACCTTGTTTTTTTGTGTCAGCACGTCTGTGATAATGCGTAGGAATGGGAATTGATTAGCGTTTTCCAGTTCCCGTTCCACTTTCGATTCTGCTTAACGATTCAGTTCTTTAACGGTTCTCTTATCAATTCTTCCATCCATCTATTTTCTACTGCTTGTCCCTTTCTGGGTCGCGGGGGCCCTTATTGATTCTTATTTAAGGGGAAAAAAGATGGTTTAGCATCACTTTAGTTTAGATAACATGAGGTTTTAAGAGGCACAATGCTCATAACCAGTACTAGCTGTAGTACTAGTATTAGTGCTACTTGGAGTACTAGTATTAGTACTACTAGTTCATCCTACTTTAATGTTTGATGTGGATGAAATATTATCTGAGAATGGCCCTCCTTTGTGATTGTGCTCCTAATCAGTATTCATTTTAGTACTATTATTAGTGCTACTTGGAGTACTAGTATTAGTACTACTAGTTTATACTACTTTAATGTTTGATGTGGATAAAATATCAGTGAGAACTGCCCTCGTTTGTGACTGTGCTCCTAACCAGTATTAGTTTTAGTACTAGTTACCAGGTGTAGTGCTAGTACTATTTGGTAATACTTTAAGAGTGAGGTAGATTAAATAATAGTTAAAACTCTTTCTCCTTTGTGATTAGTGCTACTTGGAGTACTAGTATTAGTACTATTAGTTCATACTACTTTAATGTGTTGATGTAGAGCTGCAGCTATCGAATATTTTGGTAATCGAGTATTCTATTGAACATCCCGATTGAGTAATCGAATAAATCATATTTTTGCTTCTTTTTTTTTTGTCCTGTCCAGCTTCTCAGGCAACTCATATTGTTAATGTAGATTCCCATATTGGCTGTACAAATTTACTTTACAAAAGAGAAGTGTGGGATACTTCTCTTGTTGCCTCATTTGTATTTTGACTTTATTAAATGGATTTATATTAGTATTTGATGCAGCCGGGCCGGAGCAATAGTTTTGCTTAATTAAGGTTTAATTATACATTTTAAGATGTGCCCTCAATTATTGCGTTTGGCCTAATTGTCTTTTATTTCCCCAACGCCTGTTTTAATTATTGAAGGCTGACACGCACAGCTGAAATGTGTCCGTGGTTGATTGTGCCAATTTGTGTGTGCTACTAAAAACATGTGTGCTCACAGCCCTATGTGCTGTGTGGTGTGACCGCATAAACAAAGTTCTTGTCTCTCGTGCGTTTTTGATGATTATTATACGGTGCCTTTTAAATAGTGGTTTATCCACGGAAATCCGCTGAGTTGTTTTCAACCTGCCCACAATACATAAACAATACAAAAAGACAAACCACTTAATAATGATGACAATAGTTTAACATTTTAAGAATGCAATACAGCTCATTGCATTCTTTGCATGCAAAATAGTAATCAATGTTCATTTTGCCATCATAACATGTTTGAGATGAAAACACATACTGTGTATATATATATATATATATATGTATAAAATTAGTTCAAAATTAATATTCCCTAAGAAAGTTAAAATAAAACGATATTTTTAGTATCAAAAATAAAACAGTAAGAACAGTTTTCATTATATCAAACATAAAAAGTGGATGAGGTAGTGCCTTTAATACTGCATTTGAAATGTGCAACTAGTGGTGAGTCACCACCAAGCAAAAACCGCGCATGCTCAGAAAAGTAGCGTTAGATTTACCGCCCTTCCGAGCACCCACTGGCAGAAATATAGATCGGCGCCTATGCCACAGAGACTATAGTGGGTGCAAGTGCAAGCTATCCAAGTAGCATGTGATTGCATGACTTGAATAACTTTGCACGACTGAGATAGGCTCCAGCCCCCCACCCCCCCCCCCCCCCCCCCCCACCCCCACCCCCCGCGACCCCGAAAGGGATAAGCGGTAGAAAATGGATGGATGGATTTCTTTCGCGTGGTTACCAATGAAAGGCTAATTGAACACAACAGCTGGGATAGCGTTGTTAGTTTTCAACACCTTTTGGCGGAATTTGATGACTTCGCGGGAGTGAGAGAACACATCCTGGTTATCATAATGAATAACATTTATTTTACTAACACAACTTTTGCGCTTACATTTGATAATACAAACCCCGTTTCCATATGAGTTGGGGAAATTGTGTTAGATGTAAATATAAACGAAATACTTTGATTTGCAAATCATTTTCAACCCATATTCAGTTGAATATGCTACAAAGACAACATATTTGATGTTCAAACTTATAAAAAAATTTTTTTTGCAAATAATCATTAACTTTAGAATTTGATGCCAGCAACACGTGACAAAGAAGTTGGGAAAGGTGGCAATAAATACTGATAAAGTTGAGGAATGCTCATCAATCAGTTATTTGGAACATCCCACAGGTGTGCAGGCTAATTGGGAACAGGTGGGTGCCATGATTGGGTATAAAACAGCTTCCCAAAAAATGCTCAGTCTTTCACAAGAAAGGATGGGGCAAGGTACACCCCTTTGTCCACAACTGAGTGATTAAATAGTCAAACAGTTTAAGAACAACGTTTCTCAAAGTGCAATTGCAAGAAATTTAGGGATTTCAACATCTACGGTCCATAATATCATCAAAAGGTTCAGAGAATCTGGAGAAATTTACTCCACGTAAGCGGCATGGCTGGAAACCAACATTGAATGACCGTGACCTTCGATCCCTCAAACGGCACTGTATCAAAAACCGACATCAATCTCTAAAGGATATCACCACATGGGCTCAGGAACACTTCAGAAAACCACTGTCACTAAATACAGTTATTCGCTACATCTGTAAGTGCAAGTTAAAGCTCTACTATGCAAAGCGAAAGCCATTTATCAACAACATCCAGAAACGCCGCCGGCTTCTCTGGGCCCGAGATCATCTAAGATGGACTCATGCAAAGTGGAAAAGTGTTCTGTGGTCTGACGAGTCCACATTTCAAATTGTTTTTGGAAGTATTCGACATCGTGTCATCCGGACCAAAGGGGAAGCGAACCATCCAGACTGTTATTGACGCAAAGTTCAAAAGCCAGCATCTGTGATGGTATGGGGGTGCATTAGTGCCCAAGGCATGGGTAACTTACACATCTGTGAAGGCACCATTAATGCTGAAAGGTACATACAGGTTTTGGAACAACATATGCTGCCATCTAAGTGCCGTCTTTTTCATGGACGCCCCTGCTTATTTCAGCAAGACAATGCCAAGCCACATTCAGCACGTGTTACAACGGCGTGGCTTCGTAAAAAAAGAGTGCAGGTACTTTCCTGGCCTGCCTGCAGTCCACACCTGTCTCCCATCGAAAATGTGTGGCGCATTATGAAGCGCAAAATACGACCGCGGAGACCCCGGACTGTTGAACGACTGAAGCTCTACTTAAAACAAGAATGGGAAAGAATTCCACTTTCAAAGCTTCAACAATTAGTTTCATCAGTTCCCAATCGTTTATTGAGTGTTGTTAAAAGAAAAGGTGATGTAACACAGTGGTGAACATGCCCTTTCCCAACTACTTTGGCACGTGTTGCAGCCATGAAATTCTAAGTTATTTATTATTTGCAAAAAAAAAAAAAAAGTTTATGAGTTTGAACACCAAATATCTTGTCTTTGTAGTGCATTCATTTGAATATGGGTTGAAAAGGATTTGCAAATCATTGTATTCCGTTTATATTTATATCTAACACAATTTCCCTACTCATATGGAAACGGGGTTTATAGATGACTTACCTCGCCTCCGGACGTCTCTCAATCGGTTGCTTTCTGGACATGTGCTACAGCATGGAACTTGTGCTATTGTGGTATGCCAGCTCCACTTTGCAATGTTTGCATACGACTGCGTTTTCCTTCCATTTTAATGTGAAGTGTTCCCACACCTTAGACAACTTTTGTTGCTTCTTTATTCCCTCGTTTTGCTGTGGCTCTTGTCCACTGCTTTCTGCGGCGTCGGCCATTGCCAGTTATGTCGGCGAAAAAGTTGACTAAACTCAAGCTTATTTAAAAGCGCGGTGTTGTGCAGTGCAGGGGGCGTATGATCCAGAGGTGTGGACTCGAGTCACATGACTTGGACTCGAGTCAGACTCGAGTCATGAATTTGATGACTTTAGACTCGACTTGACAAAATGTAAAAAGACTTGCAACTCGACTTAGACTTTAACATCAATGACTTGTGACTTCACTTGGACTTGAGCCTTTTGAATTGACATGACTTGACATGACTTGCTACTTTCCCCAAAACCCAAAGATGAAAAAGTTATTCGGGAGCGCTCCGTATTTTTCATTGTGTACTTGTCTATCAGCGTTGCGTGTGTCAGCTGGTGTGGTCTCAGTACAACAGCCAATCAAATTACATCTACTTTGTTTTCATCACACAGCATTCATCCAATCAAATTGCAGGACAACCAACGAAGAAGACATGTCCAAACCACACGCCAGTGAACAAAAAATGATACCTAAAATAATTTTGTTTGGGTATAAAAATTACGAGGTGGTCAACACAAAACGGTTTGCAGTATGCAACACATGCGGTTCGAAAATGACTGATGGAGAGGCAACAACTTCCAACTTCGTCCGGCATTTGAAGTTGCACAAAGAACGGTAAGTTTTGAATGTAAGATAACGTTTATTGGCTAAGTAACGTGACTTTTATTTGCTGTGTAGTTAAATCAGTGAGGCTGTAAACTCACTGCTAACGTTATAACGTTATTGCAAACACGGGAATCTGTTGCAGTTCACTACCTTATTCATACTTTTTGTTCAGTGATTTTTTTTAAGCAGGGTTACGTTAGTCAATATATCACACGTAACGTTAGACGGCGGTCAGCAGCACCGCGTATTTTAGCCACCTAAAAAAAGACAAAAATAGTCAAATAAAGGTCAATTAAAATGTATACTATATTATGAATATGTGTACCGTTTTAGCTAGCTTTCTGACATACTGTTGGTTGTTTACCTCAGTGGTCCCCAACCACCGGGCCGCGGCCCGGTACTGGTCCGTGGATCGATTGGTATCGGGCCGCACAAGAAATCTTTTTTTTTTCTTTTCTTTTTTTAATTAAATCAACATAAAAAACACAAGATACACTTACAAGTAATGCACCAACCCAAAACAACTCTCTCCCCCCTTTTGTTCTGGGCATTGAACATGAAGACTCTTCCTTCACTGTTCCGAGTGGCCATGAGAGTCTTGGCAGTGCCTGCCTCCAGTGCTCCAGTGGAGCGAGTTTTCAGCCATGGTGGCATCATACTACGCCCCCATCGTGCACAAATGACTGACAGACTCTTGGCTAATTTGGTCTTTTGCAGATGCAATGCAGCATAGGGCCCTGACATATAAAAAGTACAACTTTTTTGTTATGTTCACGTATATGTCATGTTTTTTCAATGTTAACACTTTTGTACAAATAAGTACATTTGCACTTTATTTTTCAATGTGTTTGTTCTGTAAAGGAATGAGTTAATGTTTAAAATGACTGGTTAATAGTGCTATTATAAAGTGCAATGCCAGCACAATTTTCTTTCCTGCAATTTAAAATGCACTTGTTTTAATAAATAAATACAGCGTTTGAAAAGCATACACAATCTGTGTTAATATATTAGTCTGTGGTTAAAAGGACTTGAAAGGACTCGAAACTCAAAATGCAGGACTTAGGACTTGACTTGAGACTTTCCAGTCTTGACTTTGGACTTGACTCGGGACTTGACTCGGACTTGAGGGCAAAGACTTGAGACTTACTTGTGACTTGCAAAACAATGACTTGGTCCCACCTCTGGTATGATCTGAATTAAACACGCTGTGCAATACCTAAACAGTCCGTGCAATACGTGAGCTTTGACTACTAAACGAGGCAAAATGCCGTAAACAAAAAACAAAAACTTGACGCCTCGAGGCAGCGAAAATTCCTCGAATATATTTTGTAATCGAATTACTCGAGTTACTTGAGGAATCGTTTGAGCTCTAGTTTGATGTGGATGAAATAATATCACTGCCCGCGTTTGCGATTGTGCTCATAACCAGTATTAGTTTTAGTACTCTTTACTAGATGTAGTACAAGTACTAGTTGGTAGTACCGTACTTTAAGAGTGAGGTAGATGAAATAATAGTGAGAACTGCCCTCCTCTGTGATTGTGATCCTAACCAGTATTAGTTTTAGTACAAGTATTAGTGCTAACTAGCACTAATACGTGCTCTAGCAATTAGTTCTTAAATGTAAGAAATGAAATTGTTTATTTTTTAATCTAAATCAAATCGGGTAAATATTGCATAAATATTGAATACACAGTAAGAAAAATTATATATTTTTTATGTATTCGAAATTATTACATTTCCAAAAAGCAATTGTATTTTCACTATGGCGGTCAAAATGTGTCTGTACAGTTTTGTTTAAAAAAAATTGATAATAGTAATAAATAATAAATAATAATAATAACAATGTAGGAAATGCAATGGTTGTATTTATTTTTTGAATCTAAATCAAATCTGGTAAATATTGATTACACAATAAGAAAAAATATATTTTCATGGATTCCAAATATTATTAAAATTCCAAAAAGTAACTGCATTTTTACGATGGAGGTCCAGATGTGTCTGTACCGTTTTGGTTTCTACAAATTAATAATATTAATAAATAATTATTATTATACAAACCCCGTTTCCATATGAGTTGGGAAATTGTGTTAGATGTAAATATAAACGGAATACAATGATTTGCAAATCATTTTCAACCCATATTCAGTTGAATATGCTACAAAGACAACATATTTGATGTTCAAACTGATAAACATTTTTTTTTTTTGCAAATAATCATTAACTTTAGAATTTGATGCCAGCAACACGTGGCAAAGAAGTTGGGAAAGGTGGCAATAAATACTGATAGAGTTGAAGAATGCTCATCAAACACTTATTTGGAACATCCCACAGGTGAACAGGCAAATTGGGAACAGGTGGGTGCCATGATTGGGTATAAAAGTAGATTCTATGAAATGCTCAGTCATTCACAAACAAGGATGGGGCGAGGGTCACCACTTTCTCAACAAATGCTTGAGCAAATTGTTGAACAGTTTAATAAAAAACATTCTCAACCAGCTAGTGCCAGGAATTTAGGGATTTCACCATCTACGGTCCGTAATATCATCAAAGGGTTCAGAGAATCTGGAGAAATCACTGCACGTAAGCAGCTAAGCCCGTGACCTTCAATCCCTCAGGATTTACTGCATCAACAAGCGACACCAGTGTGTAAAGGATATCACCACATGGGCTCAGGAACACTTCAAAAACCTACTGTCAGTAGCTACAGTTGGTCGCTACATCTGTAAGTGCAAGTTAAAACTCTCCTTTGCAAGGCGAAAACCGTTTATCAACAACACCCAGAAACGCCGTCGGTTTCGCTGGGCCTGAGCTCATCTAAGATGGACTGATACAAAGTGGAAAAGTGTACTGTGGTCTGACGAGTCCACATTTCTAATTGTTTTTGGAAACTGTGGACGTCGTGTCCTCCGGACCAAAGAGGAAAAGAACCATCCGGATTGTTATAGGCGCAAAGTTGAAAAGCCAGCATCTGTGATGGTATGGGGGTGTATTAGTGCCCAAGACAAGGGTAACTTACGCATCTGTGAAGGCGCCATTAATGCTGAAAGGTACATACGGACGGCGTGGCGAAGTTGGTAGAGTGGCCATGCCAGCAATCGGAGGGTTGCTGGTTACTGGGGTTCAATCCCCACCTTCTACCATCCTAGTCACGTCCGTTGTGTCTTTGGGCAAGACACTTCACCCCTTGCTCCTGATGGCTGCTGGTTAGCGCCTTGCATGGCAGCTTCCGCCATCAGTGTGTGAATGTGTGTGTGAATGGGTGAATGTGGAAATACTGTCAAAGCGCTTTGAGTACCTTTTAAGGTAGAAAAGCGCTATACAAGTATAACTCATTTATTTATCATTATACAGGTTTTGGAGCAACATATGTTGCCGTCCAAGCAACGTTACCATGGACGCCCCTGCTTATTTCAGCAAGACACAATGCCAAGCCATGTGTTACATCAACGTGGCTTCATAGTAAAAGATTGTGGGTACTAGACTGGCCTGCCTGTAGTCCAGACCTGTCTCCCATTGAAAATGTGTGGCGCATTATGAAGCCTAAAATACCACAACGGAGACCCCCGAACTGTTGAACAACTTAAGCTGTACATCAAGCAAGAATGGGAAAGAATTCCACCTGAGAAGCGTAAAAAATGTGTCTCCTCAGTTCCCAAACGTTTACTGAGTGTTGTTAAAAGGAAAGGCCATGTAACACAGTGGTGTACATGCCCTTTCCCAACTACTTTGGCACGTGTTGCAGCCATGAAATTGTAAGTTAATTATTATTTGCAAAAAAAAAAAAAAAGTTTATGAGTTTGAACATCAAATATCTTGTCTTTGTAGTGCATTCAATTGAATATGGGTTAAAAAGGATTTTCAAATCATAGTATTCCGTTTATATTTACATCTAACAATTTCCCAACTCATATGGAAACGGGCTTTGTAATAATGATGATGTAAATAATGATATAGTTGTTTTTATTTTTTTAATCTGAATCAAATCTGGTAAATATTGCATACATATTGAATCCACAGTAAGAAAAAAAATATTTTTTTATGTTTTCCAAATTATTAAAATTCCAAAAAGTAATTGTATTTTGACTATGGATGTCCAAATGTGTCTGTACAGTTTTGGTTTCTACAAATTAATAATATTAAAAAAATATTTATTATTATCATAATAATTATGATGTAAAACATGAAATAGTTGTTTATTTATTTAGAAATCTAAATCAAATTTCCATCCATCCATTTTCTACCGCTTATTCCCTTTGGGGTCGCAGGGGGCGCTGGAGCCTATCTCAGCTACAATCGGGCGGAAGGCGGGGTACACCCTGGACAAGTCGCCACCTCATGGCAGGGCCAACACAGATAGACAGACAACATTCACACTCACATTCACACACTAGGGCCAATTTAGTGTTGCCAATCAACCTATCCCCAGGTGCATGTCTTTGGAGGTGGGAGGAAGCCGGAGTACCCGGAGGGAACCCACGCAGTCACAGGGAGAACATGCAAACTCCACACAGAAAGATCCCGAGCTCGGGATTGAACCCAAGACTACTCAGCAAATTTGATTTGCATAAATATAAAAATGCACACATGCTCTAACTAGCATTTATACTAGTACTAAAACTAATACTGGTTGTGAACACAATCACAAAGGAGGGCAGTTCTCACTATTACTTAATCTACCTCACTCTTAAAGTACTACCAACTAGTACTTGTACTACACCTAGTAACAAGTACTACAACTAATACTGCTTAGGAGCACAATCCCAGAGGAGGGCAGTTCTCACTGATAATATTTCATCCACATCAAACATATTATCAGTGACTATATTGTTTCACTCTATGAAACATCCTCCAAGTATTCCATTGTCCCCTAGAGCTTTTATGAAAGTGAAAGTGAAAGTAATGAGGTTCAGATGTGTCTGTTCAGTTTTGGTTTCATTATGACCCCAACTGTTTCTCATTTGTTTGACTAAAGTAAAAAATAAAAGGTAACATTTAATCTGCACTCACTTGTAACATCATTTTTAATAACAATATTCATAATAATAATGAGATTGTTTTTTTAACCCAACTCAGGTCCGCTTATTTTTGCACAATTATTCAAATGCACAGTACAAATGTTAATTATGTACACCAAATCATTATTACAATTTTAAATATGTAATTTTACTATCGATGTTCAGATGTGTCAGTTTTAATTGACGTGTCTATTTACATAAGTGCAAGTGAATAATGATGAACAAATATTCATAGTACTCATGTAAAGAAATGACATTGTTGTATTTAAATGTTTTTTATCCAACTCAAGTCTGGTGAATATTGCATAAATATTGAATGCACAGTAAGAAAGAAAATTATATATATGCATTCCAAAGTATTATTAAAATTCCAAAAAGTAATTGTATTTTTACTGTGGAGGTCCAAACGTGTCCGTACAGTTTTGGGTTCTTTATGACTTATTTTGAGGGGTTTTTTTGCTTGTTTTTTTGTGACAAATGTGAAGATGAATAATGCTGATGAAATGAATACTAATGATAAAAAAATAATACTTTTTATAATCGTAATGATGTAAAAAAAAAATTTAATTGTTGTATGTTTTTAATCTAAATCAAATCAAATAAATAATTTTTTATGCCCTCCAAATAATTTTAACATTTTCATAAAATAATTGTACTTTTGCTATGAAGGTCCAGATGCGTCTATACCGTTTTGGGTTTTCATTTTGAGTTTTTTTTTTGTTTGTTTTGTTTTGTTTTTTGACAAAAGTTCAAATGAATATACAATGTAAAAATAATAAATAATATATACTGTAATGATGATGTTTTATTTTTATTTTTTTGCCAAAAGTTGAAATTAATAATGATGGAAAACATTTCAAATAATAAATAATAATTACTGTAATAATTCCAAAAAGTAATTGTATTTTTACTATGGCGGTCCAAATGTGTCTGTACAGTTTTGTTTTAAAAAAATTGATAATAGTAATAAATAATAAATAAATAAATAATAATAACAATGTAGAAAATGAAATGGTAGTATTTATTTTTTTGAATCTAAATCAAATCTGGTAAATATTGAATACACAATAAGAAAAATAATATTTACATGCATTCCAAATTATTATTAAAATTCCAAAAAGTAACTGTATTTTTACGATGGAGGTCCAGATGTGTCTGTACCGCCCGTTTTGGTTTCTACAAATTAATAACATTAATAAATAAAAATAATTATAATAATGATGATGTAAATAATGATATAGTTGTTTTTATTTTTTTAATCTAAATCAAATCTGGTAAATATTGCATAAATATTGAATCCACAGTAAGAATTTTTTTTTTTTTTTTATATTTTCCAAATTATTAAAATTCCAAAAAGTAATTGTATTTTGACTCTGGATGTCCAAATGTGTCTGTACAGTTTTGGTTTCTACAAATTAATAATATTTAAAAAATATGTATTATTATCATAATAATTATGATGTAAAAAATGAAATAGTTGTTTATTTATTTACAAATCTAAATCAAATTTGATTTGCATAAATATAAAAATGCACACATGCTCTAACTAGCATTTATACTAGTACTAAAACTAATACTGGTTATGAGCACAATCACAAAGGAGGGCAGTTCTCACTATTACTTAATCTACCTCACTCTTAAAGTACTACCAACTAGTACTTGTACTACACCTAGTAACAAGTACTACAACTAATACTGCTTAGGAGCACAATCCCAGAGGAGGGCAGTTCTCACTGATAATATTTCATCCACATCAAACATTAAAGTGACTATATTGTTTCACTCTATGAAACATCCTCCAAGTATTCCATTGACCCCTAGAGCTTTTATGAAAGTGAAAGTGAAAGTAATGAGGTTCAGGTGTGTCTGTTCAGTTTTGGTTTCATTATGACCCCAACTGTTTCTCATTTGTTTGACTAAAGTAAAAATAAATAATGATATAGTTGTATATATATATATATATTTTTTTTTTTTTAAATCTAAATCAAATCTGGTAAATATTGCATAAATATTGAATGCACAGTAAGAATTTTTTTTTTTGTGTTTGTGAGTGTGTTCCAAATTATTGAAATTCCAAAAAGTAATTGTATTTTTATTATGGAGGTCCAAATGTGTCTGTAAAGTTTTGGTTTCTACAAATTAATAATAAAAAGTAAAACAAATATTATTATAATAATAATGATGTAAAAAATGAAATAGTTGTTTATTTATTTACAAATCTAAATCAAATCTGATTTGCATCAATATAAAAATGCACACACACCACACAAAAAGATACACTTTTTATGCAATCCAAGTTATTACTAAAATTCCAAAAAGTAATTGTATTTTTACTATGGAGGTCGAGATGTTTTGGTTCCATTGTGACTAGTAAAAATGAAAGGGGGAAATGGGCTGGAACATGTTTGTCTATCAGCAATTTCCAACAGCAATAACACAGACCAAACCTCCTTTTGTGCCTGCAGGAATCCGTGTTGCTGGCCCTATAAAAAGTGCACCGAGGTCTGCCCCACACTCCACAGCCGATCTTCTCTTTGCGCCCACCTGCTGGTCTTCCTTCCCACTAGCTGGTCTTCCTGCCCACCTGCTGGTCTTCCCGGGCGCGTCAATGCCGCACGCTAACAACTCCTTCAGCTCCGGCCGAGAGCTCCTTGACTTCCACCAGCTGCCCCCGAGCGGCCCCGTGGATTCTGACACGGACAATAACGATGCGAGTCGAGCGTGCGTTTTCACGGGGGCGTCCGCCCCGGCCCAGAACGGACAAAAGGTGGCGCGCTGGAGTCAGCTGTGCGGCTGGGGGGCGCTGACCCCCAAAGCCATCCAGGTGTTCAACACGCCCCGCTGGGTGCTGTTCTTCCTGTGCGTGGCTTCCTTCCTGCAGGGCATGATCATCAACGGCTTTGTCAACACGGTGGTGACGTCCATCGAGAGGCGCTTCGACCTGCACAGCTACCAGTCAGGCGTCATCGTCAGCTCCTACGACATCGCCGCCTGCGTCTGCCTCGCCTTCGTCAGCTACTTCGGCGGCACGGGCCACAAGCCCCGCTGGCTGGGCTGGGGCGTGCTCCTCATGGGGCTGGGCTCGCTGGTCTTCGCCTTGCCGCACTTCACCACGCCGCCGTACCGGGTCAGCCTGTCCCAGCAGGCCGGCATGTGCGGCGGCAACCGGACCGGCCTGTGCCGGGACAGCGGCAACGCGGGTCTGTCCGGGTATCGTTACGTCTTCATGCTGGGACAGTTCCTGCACGGCATGGGAGCCACGCCCCTCTACACACTGGGAGTCACCTACCTGGACGAGAACGTCAAGTCCAACTACGGGCCGGTTTACATCGGTGAGTACCGGGGTAGGAGGGTCTCCATTCTTGGGGGGATGATTCGATTCAGAATCGATACTTGATTCAAATCGATTCTCACAATGTATTATTTGGTATGATAATCGCAGTAGGAAAGAGATTCATATGGCCCCAATTCGTCACAGTTTTCCTGACACCTGAAACAAGAGGGTTTTTTTATTATACCAGAATAAAGTTAGAATATTATGACAAATATGTAATATTAGAGTAAATCTCAAATATAAGAGTAAAACTTGTAGTTTTACTAGAATTTAATTCTTGATTCAAACCAATTCTCACAATATATTTTTTGGTATAATAATTACAACAGGAAGGAGATTCAGATAGCCCTAGTTAGTCGCGGTTTTCCTGACACATGAAACATGACAAATTGTGGGTTGGGGGTAGGGATGTCCCGATCCGATATTTGGATCGGATCGGCTGCCGATATTTGCCAAAAATTGCGTATCGGCAAGGCATGGGAAAATGCCGATCCAGATCCAGTTTTAAAAAAAACTCCGGTCCGTGTTTTCCAACGCACCTATTTAAATAATACATTCCACTTTTCTGCTGCTCCGTAATTTCCGTTCCGCATTTTCCAGCACACCTTCAACACATCCACAATTATCACGCAGTTGCTTTTAGCTGCTGGCATTACACGACAGGCTCTTCTCACTCTTTCCTGTGTCTCCCTCTCACAGACAGCGAGCGCACCTTCTTACACACGTCACGTCATACGTCACATACATATACGTCCTCTCCCAGCACGTTAGCTGTGATGCTAGCGCAGCCGCTAAGGTGCGCGCCTGTTCAAGCGTCCTCTGCGCACGGCAAATCTATGCCACGCACAAAATCAAATAAAAAAATAAGCGCATAACAATTTTGGACACACGGACACGACAGAGACAACAGTTTTCGTCATCATTGTTCAAATATTGTGACGTCTGTCGAGACGCTTATCTCCATTCGGTGCCACACGTCCACACCATCCAAATGCAGACTTTCCACATCAACAACGTATGAAAAAATTAGTGATTTTTTTAGTTGTGATTTCCTTCTCTGCATGAAAGTTTAAAAGTAGCATATATTAATGCAGTATGAAGAAGAATGTTTTAATGTAGACATGCAAGCCTTGAAAGAACATTTTGAAAATCAAGACTACATTTCCTGCAAATGGGTGCATTTCTACCCTATATTTTAACTTTAGATTTATTCTCATATCAAACTCTTTTGGCTGTCTTTTTGACACTTACATCAGGCGCCCCCCTCCACACCCTGGATTATAAATAATGTAAATAATTCAATGTGATTATCTTGTGTGATGACTGTATTATGATGATAGTATATATCTGTATCATGAATCAATTTAAGTGGACCCCGACTTAAACAAGTTGAAAAACTTATTGGGGTGTTACCATTTAGTGGTCAATTGTACGGAATATGTACTTCACTGTGCAACCTACTAATAAAAGTCTCAATCAATCAATCAAAACACATAGAATCATCATACTGCTGTGATTATATGCATCAAGTGTTCATTCAAGGCTAAGGCAAAATATCGAGATATATATTGTGTATCGCAATATGGCCTTAAAATATCGCAATATTAAAAAAAGGCCATATCGCTCAGCCCTAGTTCAATGATGCCATTTCTGTTTGTCATGTATCATTTTGTCTATTTTGTGTTTATCCTTGAATAAACAGGTCAGTTTCTTGTTACCAACCATTGTGTATTATTCAAACTCCCCTAATTCAGCTGGCTAGTTGTTATCAAGAGTACTAAAACCCTTTTCAACATGATTCTGACAACTAAGTAGGCTAAATAACTTTAAACTTTAATACATGCTCGGATAGGCCAGTATTGGTCAGTATCGGTATCGGTCAGTATCGGTATCGGATCGGAAATGCAAAAACACTATCGGTATCGGATCGGAAGTGCAAAAACCTGGATCGGGACATCCCTAGTTGGGGGTGTACACTAGTCACTCTAACCAATTCTCGATTCAAACCGACTCTCACAGTGTATTATTTGGTATAACAATTACAACAGGAAGTGGATTCATATGGCCTCAATTTGTGGCGGTTTACCTGACACATGAAACGTGACAAATTGCGGGGGTTCACTATCCACTTAAAGCGATTCTCGATTCAAACCGATTCTCACAATGTATTATTTGGTATGATAATTACAACAGAAGGTGGATTCATATGGCCTCTATTGGTCGCGGTTTACCTGACACATGAAACGTGACAAATTGCGGGGGTGCACTATACACTTAAACCGATTCTCGATTCAAACCGATTCTCACAATGTGTTTTTTGGTGTAATAATTACAACAGGAAATGGATTCATATGGCCTCAATTTGTGGCGGTTTACCTGACACATGAAACGTGACAAATTGCGGGGCTGCGCTATCCACTTAAACCGATTCTCCATTCAAACCGATTCTCACAATGTATTTTTTGGTATAATTATTACAACAGGAAGTGGATTCATATGACCTCAATTCGCAGCGGTTTACCTGACACATGAAACTTGACAAATTGCGGGGGTGCACTATCCACTTAAACCGATTCTCGGTTCAAACCGATTCTCACAATGTATTATTTGTATAATATTTACAGTTGGAAAGAGATTCAAATGGTCACAGTTTTCCTAACACATGAAACGTGACAGTTTTTTAATTATACCAGAATCAAGTTAGAATATTATGACAAACATGTAATAATAGAGTAAATCTCAATTATAAGAGTAAAACTTGTAATTTTACTAGAATTTGATTCTTGATTGAAACCGGTTCTTACTAGGATTTGATTCTTGATTCAAACCAATTCTCATAATGTATTTTTGGTATAATAATTACAACAGGAAGAAGATTCATATAGCCCCAATTTGTTGTTTTTCCTGACACATGAAACATGACAAATTGTGGGTGGGGGGGTACACTAGCCACTTTAATCAATTCTCGATTCAAACCGATTCTCACAATGTATTATTTGGTATAATAATTACTACAGGAAGTGGATTCATATGGCCTGAATTCGTCGCGATCTACCTGACACATGAAACGTGACAAATTGCAGGGGTGCACTGTCCACTTAAACCGGTTCTCAATTCAAACCGATTCTCACAATGTATTATTTGGTATAATAATTACAACAGGGAGTGGATTCATTTGGCCTCAATTCGTCGCGGTCTACCTGACACGTGAAACGTGACAAATTGCGGGGGTGCACTATCCACTTAGACCGATTCTCGATTCAGATCGATTCTCGCAGTGTATTATTTGTATAATATTTTCAGTAGGAAGGGGATTCATATGGCCCCAACCCGACACATGAAACGAGACAAACTGGAGGGAGGAGATGCATTATCCACTTTAATTGAAACATGATTCAAACCAATTCTCACAATATATTTTTTGGTAAAATAAGTACAGTAGGAAGGGGATTCATATAGCCCCAATTCGTCGCAGTTTACCTGACACCTGAAAAGTGACAAATTTGGGGGTCCACTTTAGCCGCCATTCGGCAGTGTGTTAAATGTCTTAAAATGTGTTTTGTGGCAATTCCAATTTTGACCACCGTGTCAATTGCTATGGAGAGTGGCGCTTTCCATTTGACAAATCAAAGGATGCAGGGGCCATGTTGGTAGTTTGCACCTTCAAAATTTTTTCAAAGAACTACAAAATGGAATTTTGGCAAACATTTCATGTGACTGGTGAAGAGCCAAAGCCAAACTGAAATGCTAACAGTTAGCACAATGGCCAGATAGCGTCAAGTCACAAAAAATGAGCTAACATGCTAACAATAGCATGCTTACAGGTAGCATTAGTGACATATTAACTATATGGCACTGAGGCGAAATACCTGCTAAATTACCTAAAAAAAAGCTAGCATGCTAATATTAATATGCTAAAATGCTAACTGTAAGATGCGTCAAACACCAAAATATATTACTGAGTTGTGTAAAGTTAAAGTACCACTGATAGTGTACCTGAGAAATGTTTAAAATGCTAGCATGCTAACGTTAGCATGCATTAAGTACCAAAATGTGACTTTTGTGCATCCCTTCAGAATTATCTAAATAACGAAAAAAAAATTAAAAGCTAGCATGCTAACGGTATCGTTCGTCAAGTAACAAAATATTTGATACCTGGAAAATTTGCAGAAAAGCTAGCGTGCTAATATTGGAATTCTAACAATTGTGCCGCGGGCCATTAAAAAAAACAGCTACGCACTTTGGACACACCTGTAATGAAGAATTGGTAATAAATAAATACATGACACTACAATTGAAACAATAACACTGATCATTGATTTTAGCGCTTGTATCGGTTTAAATGTAACTACATAAATTAAAGGAAACTATTTAATTTTTGGTCCCCCCTTTTTCATAAGTAATCATAACTATAACTTTGATTATTTTTGTACGTCTGCCCACCAGATGGCGATGTTTTTTCCTATTCAAAGCATGCAGCAAAATGTGAAACGTTACATTATCGGCAAGCTAAACTGTCCATTTAACAATTCTTCGTTTTTCAGTTTTTAACAATACAGGAAAAAGCTAGGAGTGCAAAAAGTGTGTAAAATGTAGATAAATATATATAAAAACAAGATAAATAATATATAAAATAATAATATGTATAATAGATATGTTTAATCATGTAAAAAATAAAATGCTTAATTTCTATTGAATATATTTTTAGTCAATTACTGTTTGTACTGGAGAGCTGCTATTTTAAACAAAACAGAAATACAATGAAGCGGGCCCTTTTTATTTATGTAATGGTCGTTTCCAAACAACAAAAGGACCCTTATGAAGTTGCTCCACAGGAAGTGCTGGTTAGGAAACAGGAAGTACCTGAAGTGCATTGACTTTCTCTTCCCACAGGGATCTTCTACACTGCTGCCATTGTGGGCCCGGCTGTGGGCTACCTGCTTGGGGGCTACTTCCTCAACATTTATACCGAAACCTCCTTCACGTGAGTCTGCTCGCTACAGGCTTTGCTACACGTCCTAAAAGGGGAGTGCCGCCAACAGCGCACAGGCTAACCTAGCGTCATGTTACTACACTGGTTAAATGGTCAAATGATACATGAGTAAAATAAAGTTTGAATCAGTTAAACATAAACAAACAACAAAACAGCAGGTAAATGGTGAAAGTAATGTTAGCACTTTAGCTCACATAGCTATGCTAGTGTTGCTAACTTTTGCTTCGCTAAGCCCTACTAGCAACATGCTTTGTGTGTCTGTAGCTTTAGGATAGACTATAGTATAATGTATTACTATAGTAATACCTAAAATGTCACTATAGTAGTTTATTACTATAGTAATAACTAAAATGTCACTATAGTATAGTTTATTACTATAGTAATAACTAAAATGTCACTATAGTAGTTTATTACTATAGTAATAACTAAAATGTCACTATGGTATAGTTTATTACTATAGTAATAACAACTAAAATGTCACTATAGTATAGTTTATTACTTTAGTAATAACTCAAATGTCCCTATAGTATAGTCTATTACTATAGTAATAACAACTAAAATGTCACTATAGTATAGTTTATTACTATAATAATAACTAAAATGTCACTATGGTATAGTTTATTACTATAGTAATAACAACTAAAATGTCACTCTAGTATAGTTTATTACAATAGTAATAACTAAAATGTCACTATAGTATAGTTTATTACTGTAGTAATAACAACTAAAATGTCACTATAGTATAGTTTATTAACATAGTAACTAAAATGTCACTATAGTATAGTTTATTACTAAAGTAATAACAATTAAAATGTCACTATAGTATAGTTTATTACTAAAGTAATAACAACTAAAATGTCACTATAATATAGTTTATTACTAAAGTAATAACTAAAATGTCACTATAGTATAGTTTATTACTATAATAAAAATAACTAAAATGTCACTATAGTATAGTTTATTACTGTAGTAATAACATCTAAAATGTCACTATAGTATAGTTTATTAATATAGTAATAACTAAAATGTCACTACAGTATAGTTTATTACTGTAGTAATAACATCTAAAATGTCACTATAGTATAGTTTATTAATATAGTAATAACTAAAATGTCACTACAGTATAGTTTATTACTGAAGTAATAACTAAAATGTCACTATAGTATAGTTTATTACTATAGTAACAACTAAAATGTCACTATAGTATAGTTTATTACTATAATAATAACTAAAATGTCACTATAGTATAGTTTATTACTGTAGTACCAACTAAAATGTCACTATAGTATAGTGTATTACTATAGTAATAACTAAAATGTCACTATGGTATAGTTTATTACTATAGTAATAACTAAAATGTCACTATAGTATAGTTTATTACTATAGTAATAACAACTTAAATGTCACTATAGTATAGTTTATTATTGTAGTAATAACTAAACTGTCACTATAGTATAGTTTATTACTATAGTAATAACTAAAATATCACTATAGTATATTGTATTACTATAGTAACAACTAGAATGTCACTATAGTATAATTTATTACTGTAGTAATAACTAAAATGTCACTATAGTATAGTTTATTATTATAGTAATAACTAAAATGCCACTATAGTATAGTTTATTACTGTAGTAATAACTAAAATGTCACTATAGTATAGTTTATTAATTAGTTTATTACTGTAGTACCAACTAAAATGTCACTATAGTATAGTGTATTACTATAGTAATAACTAAAATGTCACTATGGTATAGTTTATTACTATAGTAATAACTAAAATGTCACTATAGTATAGTTTATTACTATAGTAATAACAACTTAAATGTCACTATAGTATAGTTTATTATTGTAGTAATAACTAAACTGTCACTATAGTATAGTTTATTACTATAGTAATAACTAAAATATCACTATAGTATATTGTATTACTATAGTAACAACTAGAATGTCACTATAGTATAATTTATTACTGTAGTAATAACTAAAATGTCACTATAGTATAGTTTATTATTATAGTAATAACTAAAATGCCACTATAGTATAGTTTATTACTGTAGTAATAACTAAAATGTCACTATAGTATAGTTTATTAATATAGTAATAACTAAAATGTCACTATAGTATAGTTTATTACTATAGTAATAACTAAAATGTCACTATGGTATAGTTTATTACTATAGTAATAACTAAAATGTCACTATAGTATAGTTTATTACGATAGTAATAACAACTTAAATGTCACTATAGTATAGTTTATTACTGTAGTAATAACTAAGATGTCACTATAGTATACTTTATTACTATAGAAATAACAACTAAAATGTCACTATAGTATAGTTTATTACTGTAGTACTAACTAAAATGTCACTATAGTATAGTTTATTACTGTAATAATAACTAAAATGTCACTTTAGTAGTTTATTACTATAGTAATAACAACTAAAATGTCACTATAGTATATTTTATTATTATAGTAATAACTAAAATGTCACTAGTATAGTTTATTACTATAGTAATAACTAAAATGTCACTATAGTATAGTTTATTACTATAGTAATAACTAAAATGTCACTATAGTATAGTTTATTACATAGTAATAACAACTAAAATGTCACTATAGTATAGTTTTATACTATAGTAATAACTAAAATGTCACTATAGAATAGTTTATTACTATAGTAATAACTAAAATGTCACTATAGTATATTGTATTACTATAGTAATAACAACTAAAATGTCACTATAGTATAATTTATTACTGTAGTAATAACTAAAATGTCACTATAGTATAGTTTATTACTATAGTAATAACTAAAATGTCACTATAGTATAGTTTATTACTATAGTAATAACTAAAATGTCACTATGGTATAGTTTATTACTATAGTAATAACTTAAATGTCACTATAGTATAGTTTATTACTGTAGTAATAACTAAAATGTCACTATAGTATACTTTATTACTGTAGTACTAACTAAAATGTCACTATAGTATAGTTTATTACTGTAGTAATAACAACTAAAATGTCACTAGTATAGTTTATTACTATAGTAATAACTAAAATGTCACTATAGCATAGTTTATTACTATAGTAATAACTAAAATGTCACTATAGTATAGTTTATTACATAGTAATAACAACTAAAATGTTAGTATAGTATAGTTTTTTACTATAGTAATAACTAAAATGTCACTATAGTATATTTTCTTACTGTAGTAATAACTAAAATGTCACTATAGTATAGTTTACTACTATAGTAATAACAACTAAAATGTCACTATAGTATATTGTATTACTATAGTAATAACTAAAATGTCACTATAGTATAATTTATTACTGTAGTAATAACTAAAATGTCACTATAGTATAGTTTATTACTATAGTAATAACTAAAATGTCACTATAGTATAGTTTATTACTAGTAATAACTAAAATGTCACTATAGTATAGTTTATTAATATAGTAATAACTAAAATGTCACTATAGTGTAGTTTATTACTATAGTAATAACTAAAATGTCACTATGGTATAGTTTATTACTATAGTAATAACTAAAATGTCACTATTAGTATAGTTCATTACTATAGTAATAACAACTTAAATGTCACTGTAGTATAGTTTATTACTGTAGTAATAACTAAAATGTCACTATAGTATAGTTTATTACTATAGTAATAACTAAAATGTCACTATGGTATAGTTTATTACTAGTAATAACTAAAATGTCACTATAGTATAGTTTATTAATATAGTAATAACTAAAATGTCACTATAGTGTAGTTTATTACTATAGTAATAACTAAAATGTCACTATGGTATAGTTTATTACTATAGTAATAACTAAAATGTCACTATTAGTATAGTTCATTACTATAGTAATAACAACTTAAATGTCACTGTAGTATAGTTTATTACTGTAGTAATAACTAAAATGTCACTATAGTATAGTTTATTACTATAGTAATAACTAAAATGTCACTATAGTATAGGGATGTCCCGATCCGATATTTGGATCGGATCGGCTGCCGATATTTGCCAAAAATTGCGTATCGGCAAGGCATGGGAAAATGCCGATCCAGATCTAGTTTTAAAAAAACACCGGTCCGTGTTTTCCAACGCACCTATTTAAATAATACATTCCACTTTTCTGCTGCTCCGTAATTTCCGTTCCGCATTTTCCAGCACACCTTCAACACATCCACAATTGTCACGCAGTTGCTTTTAGCTGCTGGCATTACACGACAGGCTCTTCTCACTCTTTCCTGTGTCTCCCTCTCACAGACAGCGAGCGCACCTTCTTACACACGTCACATACTGTCACGTCCTACGTCACATACGTATACGCCCTCTCCCAGCAGAGAGCGAGGTAGCGGCATGGCTAACGTTAGCTGTGATGCTAGCGCAGCCGCTAAGGTGCGCGCCTGCTCAAGCGTCCTCTGCGCACAGCAAATCTATGCCACGCACAAAATCAAATAAAAAAACATCCGGCGCCCCCCTCCACACCCTGGATTATAAATAATGTCAATAATTCAATGTGATTATCTTGTGTGATGACTGTATTATGATGATAGTATATATCTGATAGTATATATCTGTATCATGAATCAATTTAAGTGGACCCCGACTTAAACAAGTTGAAAAACTTATTGGGGTGTTACCATTTAGTGGTCAATTGTACGGAATATGTACTTCACTGTGCAACCTACTAATAAAAGTCTCAATCAATCAATCAAAACACATAGAATCATCATAATGCTGTGATTATATGCATCAAGTGTTCATTCAAGGCTAAGGCAAAATATCGAGATATATATTGTGTATTGCAATATCGCCTTAAAATATCGCAATATTAAAAAAAGGCCATATCGCCCAGCCCTAGTTCAATGATGCCATTTCTGTTTGTCATGTATCATTTTGTCTATTTTGTGTTTATCCTTGAATAAACAGGTCAGTTTCTTGTTACCAACCATTGTGTATTATTCAAACTCCCCTAATTCAGCTGGCTAGTTGTTATCAAGAGTACTAAAACCCTTTTCAACATGATTCTGACAACTAAGTAGGCTAAATAACTTTAAACTTCAATACATGCTCGGATAGGCCAGTATCAGTCAGTATCGGTATCGGTCAGTATCGGTATCGGTCAGTATCGGTATCGGATCGGAAATGCAAAAACAATATCGGGATCGGAAGTGCAAAAACCTGGATCGGGACATCCCTACTATAGTATACTTTATTACTATAGAAATAACTAAAATGTCACTATATTATAGTTTATTACTGTAGTACTTACTAAACTGTCACTATAGTATAGTTTATTACTGTAGTAATAACAACTAAAATGTCACTTTAGTAGTTTATTACTATAGTAATAACAACTAAAATGTCACTATAGTATAGTTTATTACTATAGTAATAACTAAAATGTCACTATAGTATAGTTTATTACTGTAGTAATAACAACTAAAATGTCACTATAGTATAGTTTATTACTATAGTAATAACTAAAATGTCACTATAGTATAGTTTATTACTATAGTAATAACTAAAATGGCACTATAGTATAGTTTATTGCTGTAGTAATAACTAAAATGTCACTATAGTATAGTTTATTACTGTAGTAATAACAACTAAAATGTCACTATAGTATAGTTTATTACTATAGTAATAACAACTAAAATGTCACTATAGTATAGTTTATTACTGTAGTAATAACTAAAATGTCACTATATTATAGTTTATTACTGTAGTACTTACTAAACTGTCACTATAGTATAGTTTATTACTGTAGTAATAACAACTAAAATGTCACTTTAGTAGTTTATTACTATAGTAATAACTAAAATGTCACTATAGTATAGTTTATTACTATAGTAATAACTAAAATGTCACTATAGTATAGTTTATTACTATAGTAATAACTAAAATGTCACTATAGTATAGTTTATTGCTGTAGTAATAACTAAAATGTCACTATAGTATTGTTTATTACTATAGTAATAACAACTAAAATGTCACTATAGTATACTTTATTACTATAGAAATAACTAAAATGTCACTATAGTATAGTTTATTACTGTAGTACTAACTAAAATGTCACTATAGTATAGTTTATTACTGTAGTAATAACTAAAATGTCACTTTAGTAGTTTATTACTATAGTAATAACTAAAATGTCACTATAGTATAGTTTATTACTATAGTAATAACTAAAATGTCACTATAGTATAGTTTATTACTGTAGTAATAACTAAAATGTCACTATAGTATAGTTTATTACTATAGTAATAACTAAAATGTCACTATAGTATAGTTTATTACTATAGTAATAACTAAAATGTCACTATAGTATAGTTTATTACTGTATTAATAACAACTAAAATGTCACTATAGTATAGTTTATTACTGTAGTAATAACAACTAAAATTTCACTTTAGTAGTTTATTACTATAGTAATAACAACTAAAATGTCACTATAGTATGGTTTATTACTATAGTAATAACTAAAATGTCACTATAGTATAGTTTATTACTATAGTAATAACTAAAATGTCACTATAGTATATTGTATTACTATAGTAATAACTAAAATGTCACTATAGTATAATGTATTACTGTAGTAATAACTAAAATGTCACTATAGTATAGTTTATTACTATAGTAATAACTAAAATGTCACTATAGTATAGTTTATTACTATAGTAATAACAACTAAAATGTCACTATAGTATAGTTTATTACTGTAGTAATAACAACTTAAATGTCACTATAGTATAGTTTATTACTGTAGTAATAACAACTAAAATGTCACTTTAGTAGTTTATTACTATAGTAATAACAACTAAAATGTCACTATAGTATAGTTTATTACTATAGTAATAACTAAATTGTCACTATAGTATAGTTTATTACTATAGTAATAACTAAAATGTCACTATAGTATAGTTTATTACTATAGTAATAACTAAAATGTCACTATAGTATAGGTTATTGCTGTAGTAATAACTAAAATGTCACTATAGTATTGTTTATTACTATAGTAATAACAACTACAATGTCACTATAGTATACTTTATTACTATAGAAATAACTAAAATGTCACTATAGTATAGTTTATTACTGTAGTACTAACTAAAATGTCACTATAATATAGTTCATTACTGTAGTAATAACTAAAATTCCACTTTAGTAGTTCATTTCTTTAGTAATAACAACTAAAATGTCACTATAGTATAGTTTATTAATATAGTAATAACTAAAATGTCACTAGTATAGTTTATTAATATAGTAATAACTAAAATGTCACTATAGTATAGTTTATTACTATAGTAATAACTAAAATGTCACTATAGTATAGTTTATTACTGTAGTACTAACTAAAATGTCACTATAGTTTAGTTTATTACTATAGTAATAACAACTAAAATGTCACTAGTATAGTTTATTACTATAGTAGTAACTAAAATGTCACTAGTATAGTTTATTACTATAGTAATAACTAAAATGTCACTATAGTATAGTTTATTGCTGTAGTAATCACTAAAATGTCACTATAGTATTGTTTATTACTATAGTAATAACAACTAAAATGTCACTATAGTATACTTTATTACTATAGAAATAACAACTAAAATGTCACTATAGTATAGTTTATTACTGTAGTACTAACTAAAATGTCACTATAATATAGTTTATTACTGTAGTAATAACAACTAAAATTCCACTTTAGTAGTTCATTACTTTAGTAATAACAACTAAAATGTCTCTATAGTATAGTTTATTAATATAGTAATAACTAAAATGTCACTAGTATAGTTTATTACTATAGTAATAACTAAAATGTCACTATAGTTTAGTTTATTACTATAGTAATAACTAAAATGTCACTATAGTATAGTTTATTACATAGTGATAACAACTAAACTGTCACTATAGTATAGTTTATTACTATAGTAATAACTAAAATGTCACTATAGTATAGTTTGTTACTGTAGTACTAACTAAAATGTCACTATAGTATAGTTTATTAATATAGTAATAACAACTAAAATGTCACTAGTATAGTTTATTACTATAGTAATAACTAAAATGTCACTATAGTATAGTTTATTACATAGTGATAACAACTAAACTGTCACTATAGTATAGTTTATTACTATAGTAATAACTAAAATGTCACTATAGTATAGTTTATTACTGTAGTACTAACTAAAATGTCACTATAGTATAGTTTATTACTGTAGTAATAACTAAAATGCCACTTTAGTAGTTCATTACTATAGTAATAACAACTAAAATGTCACTATAGTATAGTTTATTAATATAGTAATAACAACTTAAATGTCACTAGTATAGTTTATTACTATAGTAATAACAACTTAAATGTCACTAGTATAGTTTATTACTATAGTAATAACTAAAATGTCACTATAGTATAGTTTATTACTATAGTAATAACTAAAATGTCACTATAGTATAATTTATTACTGTATTAATAACTAAAATGTCACTATAGTATAGTTTATTACTATAGTAATAACTAAAATGTCACTATAGTATAGTTTATTACTGTAGTATTAACTAAAATGTCACTATAGTATATTGTATTACTATAGTAATAACAACTTAAATGTCACTATAGTATAATTTATTACTGTAGTAATAACTAAAATGTCACTATAGTATAGTTTATTACTATAGTAATAACTAAAATGTCACTATAGTATAGTTTATTACTGTAGTAATAACTAAAATGTCACTATAGTATAGTTTATTAATATAGTAATAACTAAAATGTCACTATAGTGTAGTTTATTACTATAGTAATAACTAAAATGTCACTATAGTATAGTTTATTACCATAGTAATAACAACTTAAATGTCACTGTAGTATAGTTTATTACTGTAGTAATAACTAAAATGTCACTATAGTATACTTTATTACTATAGAAATAACTAAAATGTCACTATAGTATAGTTTATTACTGTAGTACTAACTAAAATGTCACTATAGTATAGTTTATTACTGTAGTAATAACAACTAAAATGTCACTATAGTATAGTTTATTTCTATAGTAATAACTAAAATGTCACTATAGTATAGTTTATTACTGTAGTAATAACAACTAAAATGTCACTATGGTATAGTTTATTACTATAGTAATAACAACTAAAATGTCACTATAGTATAGTTTATTACTATAGTAATAACAACTAAAATGTCACTATAGTATAGTTTATTACTGTAGTAATAACAACTAAAATGTCACTTTAGTAGTTTATTACTATAGTAATAACAACTAAAATGTCACTATAGTATAGTTTATTTCTATAGTAATAACTAAAATGTCACTATATTATAGTTTATTACTGTAGTAATAACAACTAAAATGTCACTATGGTATAGTTTATTACTATAGTAATAACAACTAAAATGTCACTATAGTATAGTTTATTACTATAGTAATAACAACTAAAATGTCACTATAGTATAGTTTATTACTATAGTAATAACAACTAAAATGTCACTATAGTATAGTTTATTACCATAGTAACTCAAATGTATTTGACATTAAGCGTGGACACCATCGCTATGTGCGCTAAAGTGCTAACATTCCAGCACCTTTCAACAGCGACGACATGCTAGGTTAGCATATTTGCTGAGCATGCAATTAGCTCTCACTTCTCTCACTTCTCTCATCTTCTCTCACTTCTCTCTTCTTCTCTGGTGGATAATTGGCTGAGCTCCAGGCTTGATTTTAGGATGTGATTTTTTTTTTTTATTAAATAATTTTTTTTAAACTTTATTCCGGTATGATTTAAAAATAGATAATTTTATGATTGGATTTGAGTAATGTTTCTCGTAATCTTATTTTATCCTAGTAAGATTACAAATTTTACTCATATAATTTTAAGATGTATTCATTCTAATATTATTACTCATTTTCTTCTGGTATAATTGTTTTACTTATCATTTTAAGATTTAATTTGAGTAATATTACACATTTTTCTCCTAATCTCATTTTATCCTAATAAAATTACAAGTTACTCATATAATTTTAAGATTTATTGTAACTATATTACTTATTTTCTTTTGGTATAATTTATTTGTAATTATCGTAATTTTAAGAGCATCTTGATTTTGTTCTGATACAATCAACTACATTTCCTCATTATTTTATCAAGTAATATTATACAATTGTATTATATTATTCTGAATATATTATCGTGAAATTACAAGTTGTACTCCAACTTTAAGAAGTATTCTAGTATTAACGCAATTTTCTCATCATTTTGTGACATTATACTGATATCATTTTAAAATAAAATCTCATTTTCAGATTTTATGGAATCAAATCTTTCTCATAAAATTCTGATTTTTGTCAGAAATATTAGCTTTTTTTTTGTTCTTGTTGCCATAATTGTAAAACATATTCTAGTAATATCACAGATTTTTGTCACAATATGCTGATTTTATTCTGGTCTATTTACATGTTTTGATCCCCCACCATGTCCGAGTTTTTGCCTCTGCGACCGCTGAAGCCGCACACCGCTTGGCCTGTCGGTACCTGTCCGCTGCCTCAGGAGTCCTATGAGCCAAAAGAACCCGATAGGACTCCTTCTTCAGCTTGACGGCATCCCTCACCGCCGGTGTCCACCAACGGGTTCTAGGATTACCGCCACGACAAGCACCAACTACCTTGCGGCCACAGCTCCAATCAGCCGCCTCGACAATAGAGGCGCGGAACATGGTCCATTCGGACTCAATGTCCAGCGCCTCCCTCGTGACATGTTCAAAGTTCTTCCGGAGGTGGGAATTGAAACTCTCTCTGACAGGAGACTCTGCCAGACGTTCCCAGCAAACCCTCACAATGCGTTTGGGCCTGCCAGGTCTGTCCGGCATCCTCCCCCACCATCGCAGCCAACTCACCACCAGGTGGTGATCGGTAGAAAGCTCCGCCCCTCTCTTCACCCGAGTGTCCAAAACATGAGGCCGCAAATCCGATGACACAACTACAAAGTCGATCATGGAACTGCGGCCTAGGGTGTCCCGGTGACAAGTGCACATATGGACACCCTTATGTTTGAACATGGTGTTCGTTATGGACAATCTGTGACGAGCACAAAAGTCCAATAACAAAACACCGCTCGGGTTCAGATCCGGGCAGCCATTCTTCCCAATCACGCCTCTCCAGGTTTCACTGTCGCTGCCAACATGAGCATTGAAGTCCCCCAGTAGAACGAAGGAATCACCCGGGGGAGCACTCTCAAGTACTCCCTCGAGTGAATCCAAAAAGGGTGGGTACTCTGAGCTGCGGTTTGGCGCGTAAGCGCAAACCACAGTCAGGACCCGTTCCCCCACCCGAAGGCGGAGGGAAGCTACCCTCTCGTCCACCGGGTTGAACTCCAACGTGCAGGCTCTGAGCCGGGGGGAAACAAGAATTGCCACCCCAGCCCGTCGCCTCTCACTGCCGGCAACGCCAGAGTGGAAGAGAGTCCATCCCCTCTTGAGAGAACTGGTTCCAGAGCCCTTGCTGTGCGTCGAAGTGAGTCCGACTATATCTAGCCGGAACTTCTCCACCTCTCGCACTAGCTCAGGCTCCTTCCCCCCAGCGAGGTGACGTTCCACGTCCCAAGAGCTAGCTTCTGTAGCCGAGGATCGGACCGCCAAGTGCCCTGCCCTCGGCTGCCGCCCAGCTCACATCGCACCTGACCTCTATGACCCCTGCTATGGGTGGTGAGCCCATTGGAGGGGGGACCCACGTTGCCTCTTCGGGCTGTGCCCGGCCGGGCCCCATGGGGACAGGCCCGGCCACCAGGCGCTCGCCATCGTGCCCCACCTCCGGGCCTGGCTCCAGAGGGGGGCCCCGGTGACCCGCGTCCGGGCAAGGGAAATCTGGGTTCCTTGTGGATTCGATACACATGAACTGAAATATCGCAAGCCTTTTATTATTTTTAATATTGCTGATTTTGGCATATAGCTTAAGAAAACTCAAAAATCCTATCTCAAAAAATTAGAATATTTCCTCAGACCAAGTAAAAAAAAAAGATTTATAACAGCAAAACTAAATCAAACATTTGAAAATGTCAATTAATGCACTCAGTACTTGCTTGGGAATCCTTTTGCACGGATTACTGCATCAATGCGGCGTGGCATGGAGGCAATCAGCCCGTGGCATTGCTGAGGTGTTATGGATGCCCAGAATGCTTCAATAGCGGCCTTTAGCTCATTTGCATTATTGGGTCTGGTGTCTTTCAGCTTCTTCTTCACAATACCCCACAAATTCTCTATGGGGTTCAGGTCAGGGGAGTTGGCAGGCCAATCGAGGACAGTAATGCCATGGTCAGTACACCAGTTACTGGTGGTTTTGGCACTGTGGACAGGTGCCAGATCATGCTGGAAAATGAAATCATTATCTCCATAGAGCTTTTCAACAGATGGAAGCAGCCCTAGTGGACAGCACCTTTTAGCTCTTATTTCCAAAATTGTGTACACTACTGAATTGGGGTCTTATGGCCCATATGTGGGCACTTATACTGCTATCTGGTGGTGTCAGAAGAGTATAACATACAATGGAATTTGGAGAAAAAAAAGAAGTAAAAATAAGAATTAGCATGTCACTAAACATGAAGTACATGTTTGTTACTTATGGACTAAGTACATCATATAAAAAGATGATTCTTAGTTTTTATTCTAATTAGGGTCCAATAAGCCCAAATAGCAAAGAGAAATTAAAAAAAGCGTGTAAACAAACAAATAATTTTGAGATGAATTGTAATATTATTACACATTTTCCTCATAATAATGGGACTTTATTTTTAATTGTCATCATTTTAAGATGTAAATTGAATAATTTTACAAACTTTTCTCATAACATCTTGATTTTATTCTGGTATAATGAAATACATGTCTTTCCTTTTTTTTTAATCAAGTAATATTATACATTTTTATTATAATATTCTGAATATATTCTAGTAAAATGATAAGTTTTACTCCAACTCCAACAAGTATTCTAGTAATAACATAAGTGTGTGACTTTTGTCTAATATAATTAAAAAAAACATCTAATTTTAATGTTAAGATTGATGTACTCAGGGTCTTTTTTTGTTTGTTTTGTTTTGGGGGTTTTTTTCCTTCAAACCTGTCAGTTTTTTTAGCGGTGACATGAAAGCTGTAAAGCTGAAAAGTGCATTATAATACTAACCACCAGAGGGAGCTGTTAGGCCCAACAGCCAAGTTTGCTACCTGGAAATGAGCTACATTTTGCAACAATTGTGATCATTGAATATATTTTCTCCCTCTGCTTGGTGGCAACAGGACAGAGATGACTCCGGAGAACCCCCTGTGGGTCGGTGCGTGGTGGATCGGCTTCCTGGTGGGCGGGGCCGCCGCTCTGCTGGTGGCGTTTCCCATCCTGGGCTACCCGAGACAGCTGCCAGGTATGTTGATGCTGCAAAACAGCTTTTTTTCTGGATGAGACAAGGTTGCGTCCTGCAGGGCACAAGACGGTGCGCGTGTCCGAGGCCCATCAGCTCAAAGACGGCAGTCACACCACAGCTTCTGACCCTCAGTTTGGCAAGTCGGTCAAAGACATGCCTAGGTTGGTCTGCCGTTCTGCCATGAAATGTGTGGATCGATTCATGGAGCCCTTCTTGTGCAGGTCTGTGCTCCTCCTCCTGAAGAATCCCACCTTCTTGTTTCTGTGCTTGGCGGGGGCCACTGAGGCCACCCTCATCAGCGGCATGTCCACCTTTGGTCCCAAGTTCTTGGAGGCACAGTTTAGCCTCAGCGCGTCTGAAGCTGCCACCTGGTTTGGTGAGCGACATATTATTTGTAAACAATGTTTAGTTGTTTATTATTTTTTGGTATTTAAAAGAATATATAATTTGATATATATATATATATTTTATTTTAATTTCTTCGTTTCTATTATTGTTACTATTTATAATTTTTAGTTGGATATTTTTGTATGATTGTTTTTCTTAAATTTTTTTATACATGATTTATTTGTGAATACATTTAAAACAAATAAAATGTTAATTTGATTTATATTATTACATTTTTAATTATATTCTGTATTACTGTTAATAATTTGTATTTGTATTTTTTTTGTTTTTTTAGTATTTGTTAGTATACATTTTTTTTTCTTTTGTGTTATTACTATTATTATTTTTTTAAATATTTCTTTTTGTTTGTTTTTTTATATTTCACTATTTGTGGTTAAAAATTTCAAAAGTATACTATTGTAATATTGTAGTTTTCCTATTATGTATTACTATTTATTTTTGTTATTTGATTTGTCATTAGTATTTTATTTGTATTAGTTTTTTAAATATTTGTATTATCATTACTATTTATACTTTATATTTGTAGTATTTTTTTAATCATTTTTTTAATACCATATGTATTGGTACTTAGGATTTTTTATATATTTTATTTGTAATTATATTATTGTAATTAGTTCTCTGAGTTGTATTTGTTCTTAATATTTTTTAAATTATATTTTTATTTTACTCTCTACTTTATGATTTTATTTTTCCTATTATGTATTGCAATTTATAATTTTTATTATGTTTTCAATTATTATTTTATAATCATTTAATACAATTGTTTTTGTAGTTAATATTATCTTTTATATTTTATTTTTATTTATATTGTAATATTTTATTTTTTCGATTATTTTTACCATTTTTTTTTTACTATTCTAGTTTTTTTAGATGTATGATTATATTGTATAAATGTATACATTTTGTATCTTTTGTATTTTTCTTTTTTTATCATTAATATGATTATTTGAATTATTATTTTTGACGCTGAACACAACCACAGAAAAAGAGTGACTTGTTTCATATTTATTAATATTGCTGCCATTTTTGAGAAGCTGCCATTTTTTTGTGAGGAGACTGAAAGGCTTCTTTTTCTCCAGGCTTGATGGTGGTACCTGCGGGAGGAGGCGGTACCTTCCTAGGCGGCTACATGGTAAAGCGACTGAACCTGCGCTGTCGAGACATCATTCGCTTCTGCATCGTCTGCGGCGTGGTCAGCATGGCCGCCATCTTCATTTTCTTCATCAACTGCCCCAACGTGCGGATGGCCGGCGTGGACATTCCGTACTCGGACTTGGGTCCCTCGTATGACCGACTGCACGGCGCAGGAAACTGGTAGGGAACAATCGTTACGTCCCTAATTTCCAGTAAGTTTGGGTGTTAATATGCAAATGATTCTGTTTACAATTTGAACAATTCACATGTTTTTAGGAGTCTAATATGACTTATTGTGGTAATAATCTCACTGCATTCTGGTGAAATGACCAGTTTTACTCTTTTAAATTATTTTAAGATTAAATATAGTGATATAAAACATATTTTTGTTATTATATTTTGACCTTATTCTTACTCTTGTTACTCATCTTAATATTCCAGTTTTGTCTTACTAAAATTACATGTTTTTTTTCTTTCTTAAATAATGCAGCTTTTTCTCATAATCTAACTTTGTTCTGGTCAAATTAAAAATATATATATGATCTTATAAGATTGACACATTTTTCTCAATATTCTGACTGAGTTTATTTCCAACATGTACACAGTTTTAAAATGAAACGTCACTTATTTTTTATTTTTCTTCACAACATTCCTGAAAAGGAGTAGGAAGAAACAAAGCTTATTTATTATCAGGCATGGAATCATTTGAAAACAATTGTCTTAATTTTAAAATAAAGTTAGAGCAATACATTTTTGTTGTAATAGTCTGACTTTATTTTAGTACAAGTTTTACTCATGTGATTGACATTTACTCTAATATCATATGGTTTTTAGAATATTCTAACTTTATTCTGGTATAATAAAAATCATTAAAAAAATGTAATCTAATTTAAGGAAAATAATACACATTTTTCTCATAGTCTGATTTAATTGTAGTCAAACTACAAGTTTTACTCTTATAATTTGGAGATTTTTTCTAATATTTTTACACATTTTCCTCAAAGTTCTGACTTTGATGACTACATTTATTTTTAATTATCGCAATTTTACAAGTAATTTGAATAATATTGCACATTTTCTCATAACTTGATTTTATATTCTGGTATAATGAAATACATTTCCTCAGTATTTTATCAAGTAATATACATTTTCTTATGATATTTTGAATATATTACAGTAAAATTACAAGTTTTACTCCAATTTCAAGATTTTTTCGAGTAACAACACATTTTTCTCATAATTTTGTGACTTATGGAAAAAAACCTAAATAAGTTAGGGACCTGTAATAGCACAAATATTTCTCATGATATTCCAACTTTATTCCAAAATGTTTTTATTTGCCATAATTTTTAAATAATATTCTAGTAATATCACACATTTTATCATAATATTCCAACTTTATTCCAAAATAAATGCATGTTTTCATTTGCCATAATTTAAAAATATTTGAGTAATATCACACATTTTATTATAATATTCTGACTTTATTCCCAAATAAATGCATGTTTTTGATGCCGTAATTGAAAAATAATATTCTAGTAATTTTACACATTGTATCATAATATTCCAACTTTATTCCCAAATAAATGAATGTTTTTATGCCATAATTTAAAAAATAATATTCTCGTAACATCACACATTTTATCATAATAGTCTGACTTTATTCAGAAATAAATGCATGTTTTTATGCCATAATTTTAAAATAACATTTTAGTAATATCACACGTTTGATCATAATAAATGCATGTTTTTTATGTCATAATTAAAAAATAATATTCTAGAAATATCACACGTTATCATAATATTCCGACTTTATTCCGAAATAAATGCATGTCTTATTTTCTATAATTTAAAACTAATATTCTCGTAATATCACACATTTTATCATATTATCCCAAAATAAATGCATGTTTGAAAAATTATATTCCAGTAATATCACACATTCTATCATAACATTCTGATTTTATTCCGAAATAAATGCATATTTATATATCCATCCATCCATCCATCTTCTTCCGCTTATCCGAGGTCGGGTCGCGGGGGCAGCAGCCTAAGCAGGGAAGCCCAGACTTCCCTCTCCCCAGCCACTTCGTCCAGCTCCTCCCGGGGGATCCCGAGGCGTTCCCAGGCCAGCCGGGAGACATAGTCTTCCCAGCGTGTCCTGGGTCTTCCCCGTGGCCTCCTACCGGTCGGACGTGCCCTAAACACCTCCCGAGGGAGGCGATCGGGTGGCATCCTGACCAGATGCCCGAACCACCTCATCTGGCTCCTCTCGATGTGGAGGGGCAGCGGCTTTACTTTGAGCTCCCCCCGGATGACAGAGCTTCTCACCCTATCTCTAAGGGAGAGCCCTGCCACCCAGCGGAGGAAACTCATTTCGGCCGCTTGTACCCGTGATCTTGTCCTTTCGGTCATAACCCAAAGCTCATGACCATAGGTGAGGATGGGAACGTAGATCGACCGGTAAATTGAGAGCTTTGCCTTCCGGCTCAGCTCCTTCTTCACCACAACGGATCGATACAGCGTCCGCATTACTGAAGATGCCGCACCGATCCGCCTGTCGATCTCACGATCCACTCTTCCCTCACTCGTGAACAAGACTCCGAGGTACTTGAACTCCTCCACTTGGGGCAGGGTCTCCTCCCCAACCAGAAGATGGCATTCCACCCTTTTCCGGGCGAGAACCATGGACTCGGACTTGGAGGTGCTGATTCTCATCCCAGTCGCTTCACACTCGGCTGCGAACCGATCCAGCGAGAGCTGAAGATCCTGGCCAGATGAAGCCATCAGGACCACATCATCTGCAAAAAGCAGAGACCTAATCCTGCAGCCACCAAACCAGATCCCCTCAACACTTTGATTGCGCCTAGAAATTCTGTCCATAAATATTTATATACCATAAATGAAAAATAATAGTCTAGTAATTTTACACATTTTATCATAATATTGCAACTTTATTCCCAAATAAATGCATGTTTTTATGCCATAGCTTAAAAATATTATTCTAGTAATATCACACATTTTATCATAATATTCTGACTTTATTACGAAATAAATGCATTTTTATGCTATAATTTAAAAATAATATTTGAGTAATATCACACATTTTATTATAATATTCCTACTTTATTCCGAAATAAATGCATGTTTTTATGCCATAATTTAAAAATAATATTCTAGTAACATCACACATTTCTTCATAATATTCCGACTTTATTCCAAAATAAATGCATGTTTTTATGCCATAATTTAAAAAATAATATTCTAGCAACATCACACATTTTATCATATTATTCCGACTTTATTCCGAAATAAATGCATGTTTTTATGCCATAATTTAAAAATAACATTTTAGTAATATCACACATTTTGTTATGATCCGATGCCCGGATCATATTCTGTTTACGTTTTCAAGTCACTTGTGTTTTCAGCACCTCTTGAGTTTGTTTGTTTCTGTTGCCATGACTGCATATTGCACACACCTGCCTCTGGTTAGTGTTCGGGACGCTCACCTGTTGTCCGGGCACTAATCAGAGGGCTATTTAGTCTTTGCCCTGACCTCACTCGGTCTGGCTTCCTAGTTTGCTTTATGCAACAGATGATGACTTGTGTTACTTCCTCTGTACCTGCTAGCTTCCACGCTAGGTTCTTGTTACTTGCTAGCTCCCACGCTAGCCCATTTAGATTTTTGCCTTAAGTGCTATGAGCACGTTTTTCTTTGTTCCTTCTTATTTATTCCTTAAGTAAATCATTTTCTTACCTGCACGCTGTGTCTGAAGCCCGTCTGCATTTCTGGGAGAACGAGCCCCGCATCACGATGCGACCCGGTCGTCACAGTAGGAAGCCAGCAAGAAAAAGCTCTCTTGCAGCGGGCATGGCGGAGGTGGATGAAGGTGCGTGGATGGTCCTCCGAGCGATGGAAGCAGAGACGCTCCGCTGTTCTCCAGATGACGAAATGATATGGGGACCTGGAGGTGTTTTGGTCCCAATCGACTCCATCTGGCCTGGGGAGGTCCACTCTCAGCCCGCTCGCGCACGTCAGCGAAGGCGGGAGTCGCACAAGACGGCTTCGGCTCGCAACAAAGACGCGCCTTTACCGCAATTTCTCCCTCCGGAACACAGCCAAGCAGCCCAGGATTCCCCTCCTCAAATGTTTGGTAATTATAATGACCACTTTTCCAAAGAGTTATCCGACTGGCCTGTCAATCACTGGGACTGCAGCTATAGTTTTTTTACATTTTGTTCATTCTTTCTGTCAGCCACTTCCAAATGACTTTAATTCTACAGTTAAACATTATCAGGACATTTTTGTTAAATGTAGGTCTAGTCAGTCCCAGTCACCTTCTGACTTTCAAGCTCCGCCCCCAATTACTTTGGCCCCACCTCCTATGGCTCAAGCTCCGCCCACTCCCCTGTTTTCTCTCTCCTGGTCGTCCCTACAGTCCACTACGGGGGTGGCTCAGTTCCTGTCAGCCGAACTGCCACGCCCTGCAAAACCTTCTCTGCCTGCTGTTGCTTCAAGCTCTGCTCCGCCTCCTCTGTCTGCTGTGCCACGTGCTTCTCAGCCTACTCCACTTCCTGTTCCAGCCCAGTCATCTTCCGAGACACCCCTTGAAAAATACAGTCCGGCTTGGGTGGATGAGTGGTACAGCAAGGTACTCATTGAATTAAAACTGGAGGAACAATCCCAAGCGGCAGAGGACACTCCCCCTGCTATTGAGGCTTTTGAAGACTCTCCTCGACAGTCCCACATTGGGGAGTATAATGGGCAATTTGGACAATCAAAAGGAGAGGAGTTCACCCCCCTCCTCCCCTCCTCCCACCCACCCCTAAACACTGTTCCAGACTGCACAGAACGCGTCTGGAATCCGCTTCTTGAGGGGGGGCTAGTGCAGGGTTCTTTGCTGGTGGGAGGGCACAGCTGCGCCCAGCCAGGCAGCAACCTCCAGCCCGGCCGCCACCACCGGTCTTTCGGCCGGCGAAACCGCAACCACCGGCCCGGCCGCCACCACCGGTCTTTCGGCCGGCTAAGCCGCAACCACCGGCCCGGCCACCACCACCAGTCCTTCGGCCTGCTAAGCCGCAACCTCCGGCCCAGCCGCCACCACCAGTCCTTCGGCCTGCTAAGCCGCAACCTCCAGCCCGGCCGCCACCACCAGTCCTTCGGCACGCTAAGCCGCAACCTCCGGCCCGGCCGCCACCACCGGTCTTTCGGCCTACCAAGCCTCAACCCCTTACTAGGGCACCTCCACCAGCACCTGTCGCAGCAGCACGACCAGCACCTGCCCCTAGGCTGGTTTCCGCACCAGCACCTGCCCCTAGGCTGGTTTACGCACCAGCACCTGCCCCTAGGCTGATTTCCGCACCAGCACCGGCTCAAAGACTGGTTTCCGCACCAGCACCTGTTTCCACGGCGACGACTTCTCCTGCTTCCACGGCGACGACTTCTCCTGCTTCCACGGCGACGTCTCCTCCTGCTTCCACGGCGACGTCTCCTTCTGCTTCCACGGCGACGTCTCTTCCTGCTTCCACGGCGACGCCTCCGGCTTCCACGGTGACGACGACGCCTCCGGCTCCGGCTTCCACGCCGACGACTCCGGCTCCGGCTTCCACGGCGACGACGATGCCTCCGCCTCCGGCTTCCACGGCGACGACGACGCCTCCTGCTCCGGCTTCCACGGCGACGACGACGCCTTCTGCTCCGGCTTCCACGGCGACGACGACGCCTCCTGCTCCAGCTTCCACGACGACGCCTCCGGCTCCGGCTTCCACGGCGATGACGACGCCTGCTCCTTCCACGCCCTCATTGTCGTCTCAGCGACTTCAAGCTGTCCGGCTGCGCAAGCAGCAATCAGGGGCCTGCAGGCGGCTCTCTCGGAGGTTAGTGTATGGACGCCAGTGGCGCAAACAACAGCGACACCCAAGACGTAGTCGTAGAACTCTCCGGCTGCTGAACTTCTGGCGCCACTCACGCCCATCTTCTCGGCAGCCACGAATGTGGCCTTTCCGTGGTCGCCCGCCTCGCCTGCGGCGTTCCATTCGCCGCCGCCACCTGACTCGTCCCCGGTGGATTCGGGGACACTTGGCCTGGCGACCCACCACCAAGTCCTCCCTCCGTCCTCCCTTGACTCTTGAACTGTATCTCAGTTTTTTGGGTTTTATTTTTTCCAAGGGACATCTGGAATCTGTCCTTTAAAGGGGGAGTACTGTTATGATCCGATGCCCGGATCATATTCTGTTTACGTTTTCAAGTCATTTGTGTTTTCAGCATCTCTTGAGTTCGTTTGTTTCTGTTGCCATGACTGCATATTGCACACACCTGCCTCTGGTTAGTGTTCGAGACGCTCACCTGTTGTCTGGGCACTAATCAGAGGGCTATTTAGTCTTTGACCTGGCCTCACTCGGTCTGGCTTCCTAATTTGCTATTTGCAACAGATGACGACTTTTGTTACTTGCTCTGTACCTGCTAGCTTCCACGCTAGGCTCTTGTTACTTGCTAACTCCCACGCTAGCCCATTTAGATTTTTGCCTTAAGTGCTACCAGCACGTTTTTCTTTGTTCCTTCTGATTTATTCCTTAAATAAATCATTTTCTTACCTGCACGCTGTGTCTGAAGCCCGTCTGCATTTCTGGGAGAATGAGCCCTGCATCATGATGCGACCCAGTCGTCACACATTTTATCATAATATTCTGACTTTATTCCAAAATAAATATGTTTTTATGTCATAATTTAAAAATAATATTTTAGTAATAATCACACATTTTATTATAATATTCCTACTTTATTCCGAAATAAATGCAAGTTTTTCATGCCATAATTTAAAAATAATATTCTAGTAACATCACACATTTCATCATAATATTCCGAAATAAATGCATGTTTTTTATGCCATATTTGAAAAAGAATATTCTTGTAATATCACACAATTTATCATAATATTCCGACTTTATTCCGGAATAAATGCATGTTTTTATGCCATAATTTAAAAATAATATTCTAGTAATATCACACGTTTTATCATAAAATTCCGATTTTATTCCAAAATAAATGCGTTTTTATGCCTTAATTTAAAAATAATATTTGAGTAATACCAAACATTTTATCATAATAAATGCATGTTTTTTATGTCATATTTATTTATTTATATATATATATTATTTATTTAAAAAATAATATTCTAGAAATATCACAGATTTTATCATAATATTCCGACTTTATTCCGAAATAAGTGCATGTCTTATTTTCTATAATTTAAAAATAATATTCTCGTAATATCACACATTTTATCATAATATTCTGACTTTATTCTGTACAATCAATCTGATTTCTGGGTAACCAGTGACTACTGCGAAAGGGCAGTTGACAGCCAGGAAAGACTGGAAGACTTCCAGGAAAGTCTGGATGACAGCAGGAAAGTCTGTACCGGGAGTGGGCGGCTAGTTACCCAACCCACTAGTCTTCTAGCCAGGAGACACCCAACCTCTAACTACGAAAACGAATAAGGAAAAACAACCCGAAGGCCCTCCGAGAGGCGGGGTGGAAGATGGGCCTAACAGGACTGACTAATCGGAAACGACTGGAACGGACATCGACAACGAGATGAAGACCTTCCGATTGTGCAGGTGTGGATGGGGGAAAGTGACCACATACAGGGGCTTACGGATCCATCAGGGGAGGAAGAGAAAGGAGAGCGAGAAGAAAGGCATACAACATCCTTGCACTGCTCCGGCAGATAAGACAAGCAGGACCCCCAGCCGGGGAGAGAACCACAGAGCCGAGGGTCCAAACATTGTTGATATGCGGATGGTAGAGGAAGAACCCCCTGAGTGGAGCAGTACCCCCCTGGCATGTGAGCATGCCGAAGATAGACCTGCCAGCCCCCCAATCACCCAGCAAACAGAAAAGAGGGAACCAGGAAGAAAGTGCACCATCAAGTGGCCTAGAGCAAGTGATGTGAAGACATGGCAGAAACTGGACTCAGACCTCAGTCTAGTGCTGGAGCACTCGCTACGTGGACAAGAAACTCAACCTTCTTGGGGACATCCTGTACGAGGAGTGCAAAGCTAGATTCGGTAGCCTCACCAAGAAGCAGCACAATCTACCCCCAAGAAAGGGCAGGAGGGAGGCCGAGATTGACGCCCTGATGCAAGATCGGCGCCAGGTCCGCAGGAGATGGAGGAAAGCATCGGCAGAGGAGAAAGAAGGCCTGAAGGTGTTATGGGACGAGGTGAGACAGAAGCTAGGCAGCATGCGAAGAGCAGAACGTATTCGCAGATGCAGGAAAAGAAAGGAGAAAGAAAGAGCTAGCTTCATGAGGAATCCTTTCAAGCACGCCCGTCAGCTTCTGGAGGAGAAAAGAAGCGGGAAACTGGAAGCCACCAAGGAGGAGCTTGAGCAGTACATCAGGGGCCAATACAGCGACTCAAAGAGGAACGATTCGTTAGGTTCACCAGGATACGTCCCTCTTCCACCTCCAACAACCACGCAGTTTGACAGCTGCCCTCCTCGACTGAGCCTAACGGAATCCCCTACAAGCTATACAAGAACTGCCCCCAAGTGCTGAAATGCTTGTGGAAGCTAATGAACACAGCATGGAAGAATCTACTCATTCCATCGGAGTGGCAGAGAGCTGTGGCGGTGTTTATTCCGAAGGAACAGGAGTCCCATAACATCAGTCAATTCAGGAGAATTGCTCTGTTGAATGTCGAGGGAAAGATCTTCTTTGCAGTCATGGCCAAGAGACTAACCTCTTGCCTCACAGAGAACGGCTATATTGACACCAGCTGCCAGAAAGCAGGAGTACCAGGTTTTCCAGGATGCGTGGAGCATTATTCAATAATTTGGGCACAGATCCAGAGGGCCAAGCAGGAGAAGAGCGACCTCCACGTGGTGTGGCTTGACCTTGCCAATGCTTATGGTTCTGTTCCGCACAAACTCATCCAGTTTGCATTGGAGTTCTTCCACGTCCCTGTTTCCATCATCAACCTGGTAACCAGCTACTTCAGGGACTTCCAGATGTGTGTCAGCCTCCAGGATTTTACAACAGGATGGCAGCGTCTGGAAGTAGGCATCGCCATGGGGTGTTCCATCTCCCCAGTCCTCTTTGTCGCAGCTTTTGAAATCATCCTCCGCGGAGCCCGCCAGACTGTAGGAGGGATGAGGCTGCAGACAGGGCAGAGGCTTCCACCACTCCGAAGCTACATGGACGATGTCACTGTGGTGCTGCAAACAGCCCCATGCACGAGAAGGTGTCTGAAGAGGCTGGATGAGATAGTGACATGGGCACGGATGAAGATAAAACCCTCAAAGTCACGAAGCCTCTCCTTGCGCAAAGGCACCAGGAGCGACAAAACCATTTTTGTTGCAGGAGGTGAGCAAATCCCTCTACTGGTCAACCAGTCCATCCAAAGCTTGGGGAGCCAGTACAATGCGGACCTGTCGGACAAGCACGCAGGCAAGGCAGCACGGAAACAACTCTCAGAAGGCCTAGCGAGTATCAACAAGAGCCAGCTCCCCGGAAAGTACAAGTTGTTGTGTTACAACTTCACACTGTACCAAAGGGTTATGTGGCCACTGAAGATGTGTGAGATTCCATCCTCAACAGTCAACGGGTTGGACAGACTAGCCAACTTCTACATCCGAAAGTGGCTGGGTCTACCGCATTGCTTCTCCGACACTGGCTTATTTGGGGCAACTTCGCTGCATCTGCCGATCCAGTCCATCACCCTGGGCTATAAGCAAGAGAAGGCCAGACTGGTCCTTGAGCTGGAAGAATCCTCAGATCCTACAGTGAGGAATGCACGTGTACCCACCCGAACAGGCCGGAAGGGGCAAGCAGGGCCAGAGGTCGCCAAGGCCATTGGCAGGCTCCAACACCAAGAGATAGTTGGCAGGGTGCAAGTAGGGAGAGCGGGGCTTGGCTGGGGTGATTCTCCACGCCTCTGGTCCAAGGTCACAAAGAGAGAACGCAGAGCCATGGTTGTGGAGGAGATCTCAAGGGCAAACCAGGAGCAATATACCATCAAGGCCGTGTCTCAAGGTCGCCAAGGAAGATGGACCACTTGGGAAGGTACCATCAGCAGACCCATCAGCTGGGCCGACCTATGGAAGATGCCACAAGCCAGATTCAGCTTCCTACTCAGGGCAACCTATGACACCTTACCATGCCCTAGAAACCTCCACCAGTGGTTTGGCCAGGAGGAGAGCTGTCCCCTGTGTGGTGCTCCCAACGCCAGCCTGCAGCACTTGCTATCAGGCTGCAAGATCGCGCTGACACAGGGTCGCTACAGATGGCGGCATGATCAAGTCCTGAGGAAACTGGCTGAAGTCCTGGAGAGCAGTAGACAAGAGGCCAACAGCCAGCCCATAGCCAAGCAACTTCCTGTCATGTTTGTGAGGCCAGGGGAAGGCAAAGGACACACCAGCCGACGAGGCCCCCGCAGTTTCCTCTCTCTGGCAAGGGACTGGAGTATGAGGGCTGACATCGGCAAACAGCTCCAGTTCCCCCGTGAAATCACCACCACTTCACTCCGCCCAGACATAGTGCTATGGTCTGCTGTTACCAAGTCTGCCATACTGATCGAGCTCACCATCCCCTGGGAGGCGGGAATCCAGGCAGCCTACGAGCGCAAAGCAGCCAAGTATGCAGATCTGGCTGCTGAGTGCAGAGAGGCAGGCTGGTCCACTACCATCTACCCTGTGGAAGTAGGCTGTCGGGGCTTTGTCGGTACATCAACTATAAGGCTGCTCCGAGATGTGGGAACGACTGGGGCTAAGCTCCAAAGGGAAACTAAGGCCCTTGCCGAGGAAGCAGAAAAGGGAAGCTTCTGGTTGTGGCTGAGGAGGAGGGATAAGTACTGGGGGTCAAGGCAATAAGATGGGTCAGCTGCAGGGGGTGGCAGGGACATCTCCCTGCCACCGCTCCGCCACCAGGAGGCGTTCCGGGGTTAAAGAGAGTGAAACTCCAATGAGCGGTGGTCCCCGGCTGATGACCCTGCAGCTGACTCAAGGCACTGTAGGAGGCGCGTCAGGCATACTTGCCCAGCAGAAACAACACCATATCTGTACAATCAATCTTTTTCCAAAATAAATGCATGTTTTTATGCCATTATTTAAAAAATAATATTCTAGTAATATTACACATTTTATCATATCATTCCGACTTTATTCCGAAATAAATGCATGTTTTTTTGCCACAATTGAAAAATAATATTCTAGTTATATCACACATGTTATCATAATATTCCGAAATAAATGCATGTTTTTATGCCATATTTGAAAAATAATATTCTAGTAAGATCACACATTTTATCATAATATTACGACTTTATTCCGAAATAAATACATGTTTTTATGCCATAATTTAAAAATAATAATCCAATAATATCACACATTTTATCATAAAATTCAGATTTTATTCCGAAATAAATGCATGTTTTATACCATAATTGAAAAATAATATTCTAGTAATTTTACACATTTTATCATAATATTCCAACTTTATTCCGAAATAAAGGCATGTTTTTATGCCATAATTTAAAAATAATATTCTAGTAATATCACACATTTTAGTCACATATCGTCGGTCTCACTTTGACGCACAGCAAGGGCTCTGGAACCAGTTCCCTCGAGAGGGGCTGGACTCTCTTCCACTCTGGCGTTGCCGGCAGTGAGAGGCGACGGGCTGGTGTTGCAATTCGTGTTGCCCCTCCGGCTCAAAGCCTGCACGTTGGAGTTCAACCCAGTGGACGAGAGGGTAGCTTCCCTCCGCCTTCGGGTGGGGGGGACGGGTCCTGACTGTTGTTTGCACTTACGTACCCACCCTTTTTGGATTCACTCAAGGGAGTACTGGAGAGTGCTCCCCCTGGTGATTCCCTCGTTCTACTGGGGGACTTCAACGCTCATGTTGGCAGCGACAGTGAAACCTGGAGAGGTGTGATTGGGAAGAATGACCGCCCGGATCTGAACCCTAGTGGTGCTTTGTTCTTGGAGTTTTGTGCTCGTCACAGATTGTCCATAACAAACACCATGTTCAAACATAAGGGCGTCCATATGTGCACTTGGCACCTCAACACCCTAGGCCGCAGTTCCATCCCCGGGGGAGTGCTCAGAGAGTATGGGGTAACGGATTGTCTGATTGTGGCGTTCCGCTCCCTGTATGATCAGTGTCAGAGCTTGGTCCGCATCGCCGGCAGTAAATCGGACCCGTTTCCAGTGAGGGTTGGACTCCACCAAGGCTGCCCTTTGTCACCGATTCTGTTCATAACTTTTATGGACAGAATTTCTAGGCGCAGTCAGGGCGTTGAGGGTGTCTGGTTTGGTGGCTGCAGTATTAGGTCTCTGCTTTTTGCAGATGATGTGGTCCTGATGGCTTCATCTGGCCAAGATCTTCAGCTCTCACTGGATCGGTTCGCAGCCGAGTGTGAAGCGACTGGGATGAGAATCAGCACCTCCAAGTCCGAGTCCATGGTTCTCGCCCGGAAAAGGGTGGAGTGCCATATCCGGGTTGAGGAGGAGATCTTGCTCCAAGTGGAGAGTTCAAGTACCTCGGAGTCTTGTTCACGAGTGAGGGAAGAGTGGATCCTGAGATCGACAGGCGGTGCGGTGCGGCGTCTTCAGTAATGCGGACGCTGTATCGATCCGTTGTGGTGAAGAAGGAGCTGAGCCGGAAGGCAAAACTCTCAATTTATCGGTCGATCTACGTTCCCATCCTCACCTATGGTCATGAGCTTTGGGTTATGACCGAAAGGACGAGATCCCGGGTACAAGTGGTCGAAATGAGCTTCCCCCGCCGGGTGGCGGGGCTCTCCCTTAGAGATAGGGTGAGAAGCTCTGTCATCCCGGGGGAACTCAAAGTAAAGCCGCTGCTCCTCCACATCGAGAGGAGCCAGATGAGGTGGTTCGGGCATCTGGTCAGGATGCCACCCGAACGCCTCCCTAGGGAGGTGTTTCGGGCACGTCCGACAGGTAGGAGGCCACGGAGAAGACCCAGGACACGTTGGGAAGACTATGTCTCCCGGCTGGCCTGGGAACGCCTCGGGATTCCCTGGGAGGAGCTGGACGAAGTGGCTGGGGAGAGGGAAGTCTGGGCTTCCCTTCTGAGGCTGCTGCCCCCGGGACCCGACCTCAGATAAGCGGAAGAAGATGGATGGATGGATGGATATCACACAATTTATTATAATATTCTGACTTCATTCCGAAATAAATGCGTTTTTATGCCATAATTTAAAAATAATATTTTAGTAATATCACACATTTTATCATAATATTTCTACTTTATTCCGAAATAAATGCATGTTTTTTTTTTGCCACAATTGAACAATAATATTCTAATAATATCACGCATTTCATCATAATATTCCGAAATAAATGCAGGTTTTTTATGCCATAATTTTAAAATAATATTCTAGCAACATCACACATTTTATCATATTACTACGACTTTATTCTGAAATAAATGCATGTTTTTATGCCGTAATTTAAAAATAATAGTTTAGTAATATCACACATTTTATCATAATAAATGCATGTTTTTTTGCCATAATTTAACAATTATATTCTAGTAACTTCACACATTTTATCATAATATTCTGACTTTATTCCAAAATAAATGCCTGTTTTCATGCCATTATTTAAAAAATTATATTCTAGTAATATCACACATTGTATCATAATATTCTGACTTCATTCCGAAATAAATGTGTTTTTATGCCATAATTTAAAAATAATATTTTAGTAATATCACACATTTTATCATAATATTCCGACTTTATTCCGAAATAAATGCATGTTTTTATGCCATAATTCAAAAATAATATTCTAGTAATATCACACATTTTATCATAATATTCTGACTTTATTCCGAAATAAATGTGTTTTTATGCCTTAATTTAAAAAATAATATTTTAATAATATCACACATTTGATTATAATATTCCCTACTTTATTCCGAAATAAATGCATGGGTTTTTTTTTTGCCATAATTAAAAATAATATTCTAGTAATATCACACATTTTATCATAATGTTCTAACTTTATCCCGAAATAAATGCATGTTTTTGATGCCATAATTGAACAGTAATATTCTAGTAATATCACACCTTTCATCATAATATTCCGAAATAAATGCAGGTTTTTTATGCTATGATTTAAAAATAATATTCTAGTAACATCACACATTTTATCATATTCCGACTTTATTCCCCCCAAAAATGCATGTTTTTATGCCATAATTTAAAAATCATATTCTAGCAACATCACACATTTTATCATTTTATTCCGACTTTATTTCGAAATAAATGCATGTTTTCATGCCATAATTTAAAAATAATATTTTAGTAATATCACACATTTTACCATAATAAATGCATGTTTTGTGCCATAATTTGAAAATTATATTCTAGTAACATCACACATTTTATCATAATATTCTTACTTTATTCCGAAATATATGCATGTTTTTATGCCATTATTTAAAAAATAATATTCTAGTAATATCACACATTTTATCATGATATTCCAACTTTATTCCGAAATAAATGCATGTTTTTTTTGCCATAATTGAAAAATAATATTCTAGTAATATCACACATTTTATCATAATATTCTGACTTTATTCCAAAATAAATGCATGTTTTTATGCCATAATTTAAAAATCATATTCTAGCAACATCACACATTTTATCATTTTATTCTGACTTTATTCCAAAATAAATGTATGTTTTTATGCCATAATTTAAAAATAATATTTTAGTAATATCACACATTGTATCATAATAAATGCATGTTTGTATGCCATAATTTAAAAATTATATTCTAGTAACATCACACATTTTTTCATAATATTCCGACTTTATTACTAGATAAATGCATGTTTTTATGCCATTATTTAAAAAATAATATTCTAGTAATATCACACATTTTTCATAATATTCCGATTTTATTCCGAAATAAATGCATGTTTGTTTGCCATAATTGAAAAATAATATTCTAGTAATATCACACATGTATCATAATATTCCGAAATAAATGCATATTTTTTATGCCATGTTTGAAAAATAATGTTCTACTAATATCACACATATTATCATAATATTCAGACTTTATTCCGAAATAAATACATGTTTTTATGCCATAATTGAAAAATAATATTCTAGTAATATCACACATGTATCATAATATTCCAAAATAAATGCATGCTTTTTATGCCATATTTGAAAAATAATGTTCTAGTAATATCACACATTTTATCATAATATTCAGACTTTATTCCAAAATAAATGCATGTTTTTATGCCATAATTTAAAAATAATATTCTAGTAATATCACACATTTTATCATATTCTGACTTTATTCCAAAATAAATGCATGTTTTTATGCCATAATTAAAAAATAATATCACACATTCTTCTCCTGACTACGTACATGTTTTCTGCCACAGTGTAAAGATGTTATTTTATAAATAGCAGACTTTATTTGGACATATTCTGTAGACAAAGTAGCCGAAAGGTAAACACAAAGCCTGCTAATTCCCTCAGGAGCTCCTGGGCGCCTCAGAGCTTGAACGCGGACTGCAACGCGGCGTGCGGCTGCGGCCGGGAGCTGTACAACCCGGTGTGCGGCGCCGACGCCATCATGTACTACTCGCCCTGCCACGCCGGCTGCAGCGCCTTCAACCAAACATCTAACATGGGCAGAAAGGTGCACAGGAAGTGTGTGCAGCTATGATGGCGACTGGGAGGAGTGACCATTGTGTGCGTGTGGCCGGCAGGTCTACTCAGGCTGCAGCTGCGTGGTGGCCAACGCCACCCATGACGTGGGCGTCGCGGTGGCAGGAAAGTGCGGCAGCGCCTGCAACCACATGTTGGTCTTCCTCATCTTCTGCTTCGTGGTGATGATGTTCACCTTCCTCTGCAGCATCCCTGCTCTCACCGCCACGCTCAGGTCAGGCACGCCATTTTCTTACTCCTCCTCCTCCTCACCTCATGCTCTTGCATCCTCTTGTAGGTGCGTGCCCGACAGCCAGAAATCCTTCGGTCTTGGGATCCAGTGGATTCTGGTGCGCACCTTGGGTCAGTTTCACTTTCACTTTCACAAACTTTAAAGGGGAACATTATCACAATTTCAGAAGGGTTAAAACCATAAAAAATCAGTTCCCAGTGGCTTATTTTATTTTTCGAAGTTTTTTTCAAAATTTTGCCCATCACGCAATATCCCTAAAAAAAGCTTCAAAGTGCCTGATTTTAACCATCGTTATATACACCCATCCATTTTCCTGTGACGTCACATAGTGATGCCGATACAAACAAACATGGCGGATAGAACAGCAAGGTATAGCGACATTAGCTCGGATTCAGACTCGGATTTCAGCGGCTTAAGCGATTCAACAGATTACGCATGTATTGAAACGGATGGTTGTAGTGTGGAGGCAGGTAGCGAAAACCAAATTGAAGAAGAAACTGAAGCTATTGAGCCATATCGGTTTGAACCGTATGCAAGCGAAACCGACGAAAACGACACAACAGCCAGCGACACGGGAGAAAGCGAGGACGAATTTGGCGATCGCCTTTTAACCAACGATTGGTATGTGTTTGTTTGGCATTAAAGGAAACTAACAACTATGAACTAGGTTTACAGCATATGAAATACATTTGGCAACAACATGCACTTTGAGAGTGCAGACAGCCCAATTTTCATCAATTAATATATTCTGTAGACATACCATCATCCGCTCGCAGATTTCTTTGACTTTATCGTTGGAAATGCATCTGCTTTGAGTGTCGCAGGATATCCACACATTCTTGCCATCTCTGTCGTAGCATAGCTTTCGTCGGTAAAGTGTGCGGAACAAACGTCCAATTTCTTGCCACTTTCGCATCTTTGGGCCACTGGTGCAACTTGAATCCATCCCTGTTGGTGTTGTTACACCCTCCGACAACACACCGACGAGGCATGATGTCTCCAAGGTACGGAAAACAGTCGAAGAAACGGAAAATAACAGAGCTGGTTTGACTCGGTGTTTGTAATGTGTTTGAGAAAATGGCGGATTGCTTCCCGATGTGACATCACAACGTGACGTCATCGCTCCGAAAGTGAATAATAGAAAGGCGTTTAATTCGCCAAAATTCACCCATTTAGAGTTCGGAAATCGGTTAAAAAAATATATGGTCTTTTTTCTGCAACATCAAGGTATATATCGACGCTTACATAGGTCTGGTGATAATGTTCCCCTTTAAACATATTTATGCAGTAGATACTAGAAAATGAAGTGTTTTTTTTGTATTGTATATATGTATGTATGTATGTATGTATGTATGTACAAGCCCCATTTCCATATGAGTTGGGAAATTGTGTTAGATGTAAATATAAACGGAATACAATGATTTGCAAATCCTTTTCAACCCATATTCAATTGAATGCACTACAAAGACAAGATATTTGATGTTCAAACTCATAAACTTTATTTTTTTTTTTTGCAAATAATAATTAACTTAGAATTTCATGGCTGCAACACGTGCCAAAGTAGTTGGGAAAGGGCATGTTCACCACTGTGTTACATCACCTTTTCTTTTAACAACACTCAATAAACGATTGGGAACTGAGGAAACTAACTGTTGAAGCTTTGAAAGTGGAATTCTTTCCCATTCTTGTTTTATGTAGAGCTTCAGTCGTTCAACAGTCCGGGGTCTCCGCTGTTGTATTTTACGCTTCATAATGCGCCACACATTTTCAATGGAAGACAGGTCTGGACTGCAGGCGGGCCAGGAAAGTACCCGCACTCTTTTTTTTTATGAAGCCACGCTGTTGTAACACGTGCTGAATGTGGCTTGGCATTGTCTTGCTGAAATAAGCAGGGGCGTCCATGAAAAAGACGGCGCTTAGATGGCAGCATATATTGTTCCAAAACCTGTATGTACCTTTCAGCATTAATGGTGCCTTCACAGATGTGTAAGTTACCCATGCCTTGGGCACTAATGCACCCCCATACTATCACAGATGTTGGCTTTTGAACTTTGCGTCGATAACAGTCTGGATGGTTCGCTTCCCCTTTGGTCCGGATGACACGATGTCGAATATTTCCAAAAACAATTTGAAATGTGGACTCGTTAGACCACAGAACACTTTTCCACTTTGAATGAGTCCATCTTAGATGATCTCGGGCCCAGAGAAGCCGGCGGCGTTTCTGGATGTTGTTGATAAATGGCTTTCGCTTTGCATAGTTGAGCTTTAACTTGCACTTACAGATGTAGCGACGAACTGTATTTAGTGACAGTGGTTTTCTGACGTGTTCCTGAGCCCATGTGGTGATATCCTTTAGAGATTGATGTTGGTTTTTGAAACAGTGCCGTCTGAGGGATCGAAGGTCACGATCATTCAATGTTGGTTTCCGGCCATGCCGCTTACGTGGAGTGATTTCTCCAGATTCTCTGAACCTTTTGATGATATTATGGACCGTAGATGTTGAAATCCCTAAATTTCTTGCAATTGCACTTTGAGAAACGTTGTTCTTAAACTGTTTGACTATTTGCTCACGCAATTGTGGACAAAGGGGTGTACCTCGCCCCATCCTTTCTTGTGAAAAACTGAGCATTTTTTGGGAAGCTGTTTTTATACCCAATCATGGCACCCACTTGTTCCCAATTAGCCTGCACACCTGTGGGATGTTCCAAATAAGTGTTTGATGAGCATTCCTCAACTTTATCAGTATTTATTGCCACCTTTCCCAACTTCTTTGTCACGTGTTGCTGACATCAAATTCTAAAGTTAATGATTATTTGCAAAAAAATAAAAATGTTTATCAGTTTGAACATCAAATATGTTGTCTTTGTAGCATATTCAACTGAATATGGGTTGAAAATGATTTGCAAATCATTGTATTCCGTTTATATTTGTTGTTATCATCAGTCATCAACAATTGAGAACAGAGAAATGGATATTGGAACAGTGTAGGTCTGACTTGGTAGGATATGGACAGCAAGTAGTGGGCAGAGAGAGAGAGAGAGAGAGAGAGAGAGAGAGAGAGAGAGATCGATCAGAAGGCATAAGAAAAAGTATCTGCATTTGATTATTAACAATCCGGGGAGGGTGTTAGTTTAGGGTTGTAGCTGCCTGGAGGTGAACTTTTATTGTGGTTTTGAAGGAGGATTGAGATGCACTTTTTTTTATACCTGTTGGGAGCACATTCCACATTGATGTGGCATAGAAAGAGAATGAGTTAAGACCTTTGTTAGTTCGGAATCTGGGTTTAACGCGGTTAGTGGAGCTCCCCCTGGTGTTGTGGTTATGGCGGTCATTTACGTTAAGGAAGTACTTTGACATGTACTTCGGTATCAGGGAGGTGTAGCGGATTTTATAGACTAGGCTCAGTGCAAGTTGTTTTACTCTGTCCTCCACCCTGAGCCAGCCCACTTTGGAGAAGTGGGTAAGAGTGAGGTGGGATCTGGGGTGGAGGTCTAGAAGTAATTTGACTAGCTTGTTCTGGGATGTTTGGAGTTTAGATTTGAGGGTTTTGGAGGTGCTAGGGTACCAGGAGGTGCATGTGTAATCGAAAAAGGGTTGAACGAGAGTTCCCGACAGAATCCTCATGGTGCTTTTGTTGACCAGAGAGGAGATTCTATACAGAAATCTTGTTTGTTGGTTGACCTTTTTGATTACCTTGGTTGCCATTTTTTCACAGGAAAGATTAGCCACTAGAATGGAACCTAGGTAGGTGACCTCATCTTTCCTGGTGATAACAATGTCACCCACTTTTATTTTATTTATTTATTTATTTTTTTAATTTATTATTTTTTATTTTTTATTTTTTTATTTTTTTTTTTATGTTTTATTAGCCTTTATTTAACCAGGTAAAATCCCATTGAGATCAAAGATCTCTTTTCCAAGGGAGACCTGGCCAAGAGGGCAGCAGCAAGGTTACATTAAAAACAGTAAACAAATACATAAAACATCACATTTACAACATTAAAACTTGCTCACATGACACATGTGCATACGGACAAGGTAGACTGCAATCCTTTCACAGAAGCTTTAAACTCTTTCAACGTAACTAGGGTTTGAAGTTTAATGTTCGATTGTAGGTTATTCCAAGCCTTCGGTGCTGAAAACCTAAATGCTTTCTTGCCCAGTTCAGTTCTTACTTTGGGGACGACAAATTGCAGAACATTCATTGAACGAAGATTGTGACTTCCTTGTTTCTTTGTTAAAAGACAAGACAGATAAGATGGAGTGATACCCAGAATGGTTTTGTAGATGAAAACATACCAATGATTGAGGCGTCCAGCACATAAAGATGTCCAGTTAACCATTGAGTATAACACACAATGGTGAGTAAGGGGAGCGCAGTTGGTGATGAATCTCAGTGCCCCGTGGTACACACTATCCAGCTTGTGGAGACAAGCAACAGTAGCATTCATGTACAACACATCTCCATAGTCAATAACAGGTAAAAAGGTTGTTTCCACCAATTTCTGTTTCACAGTAAAAGAAAAGCAAGACTTGTTTCTATAATAAAATCCCAGTAAAAGTTTCCGTTTTTTTACAACATACTGAATGTGCTCCTTAAAACTCAAGTGGTCATCAATTAAACATCCTAAATATTTAAAAGCAGATACTAACATAATTTGTTGCCCATTTCTTGTTAAAATGTTCTCACACAGTGATGATCTTACAGTTTTTGATGTGGTAAAGAGCATACACTTTGTTTTCTCTGCATTTAAAACCAGTTGAAGATAGCAAAGTTGTTCTTGTACTCTGTCAAATGCATGTTGTAGATATTTAAAAGCCTCAGCAAGAATGGGTGCTGTGCAGTATATGACAGTATCATCAGCATAGAAATGGAAAGTTGAGTTCGGAATATTCTGTCCAAGATTATTTATGTAAATAGTGAATAATAAGGGGCCCAACACAGAACCTTGAGGGACACCCTTTTTCACTTGCAGTACGTCCGAGGAGGAACCTTCTATCTGAACAGCCTGAGTTCTACTTGTGAGGTAATTTGCAAACCATCCATTTTATAGTGAATCATTGACTTTCTTAAGGTTGATGTGGGACCCAAGTAGGATGGATTCCGTTTTACCCAAGTGTATGGATAGCTTGTTGTCAGCGAGCCAGGTGCAAGTTCTACAGAATTCAGCACTGAGGATTTTCTCCACCTGTGACTTGTCCTTGTCTGATACCAGCAGGGCTGAGTCATCCGCAAACAAGAACAATTCACAGTCGCGTGCCGATGACAAGTCGTTTATGTATATTAGGAACAGTAAAGGCCCCAATATACTGCCTTGGGGGACTCCACAGCTCACTGAGAGGGGGGGGGGGACACGGTGCCGTTCACCTCTACCACCTGTTCCCTCCCCTCCAAGTAAGATTGCATCCAGCTCGATGAGGTTTTGTTAAATCCGTTTGCTCTGAGCTTATCCAACAGTATAGCGTGGTTAACGGTGTCAAAGGCCTTCTGAAAGTCCAGCATGACCATGCCGCAGTATTTGCCCGCGTCCACCTCATGTTTGATGTGGTCGGTCAGATAGAGAAGGCATGTGTCAGTGGAGTGGTTAGTTCTGAAGACGGATTGGAATTTGTACATGAGTTTATTAGTGGCAAGGTAACTATCGACCTGTTCATAAACTATTTTCTCCATTACTTTCGAAATGGAACTGAGAATAGAAACAGGTCTGTAGTTGCCAGGTTCCAATTTGCTTCCTTTTTTAAAGAGGGGAGTTACTCTTGCTATCTTAAAATCTTTTGGTATTTGTGTAATTGATAGGTTTATTATGTGCATGATGATCGAGGCAATGATGGAGGCAGAGTCCCTGAGGAATCTGGAGGGGATATTGTCAAGGCCGGTGGCCTTGTTTGGGTGGAGCCGGCTCAATTTTTTAAACACCTCATCAGCTGTGACCATTTCTAATTTGAATTCATTGTTGGATACTCCTAGCTTTCTGTAGAAGGCTTTAATGTGTTCTACACCAAAGCGACCAGAGTGGTGGGACAGCTTGTTGACAAGAGTTGCGGCTATGCTGGTGAAAAAGGCGTTAAGTCTGCTTGCTACCTCCATTTTGTCAGTAATGAGGGAGTCACCCTCCTTGATGCTGATGTTGGTGAGTCTGGTTTTAAGTTTCTGGCTGCAACCAGGAAGCTGGTTGTTGAGAATTTTCCAGAGCTCACGTGGCTTATTTGTGTTTTCCTCTAATTTAGACTGTATTGATCTACTAAACAAGATGGCGCCGTCGTGTGTGGCTGGCCGTCTACCGCTCTCAGTCTGGTTTCAGTTTTTGTTGATTTTGTCCTTCTGCACTAAACAGTTTGAGTCTCTGCTGGTGTATGATCGCCAAGAATTGTTGGTTTTTCGACCAACGATCAAAAATAACATTTCTTTGGATTATGGTGGTCCAAATGACCTTCCCCCGTTGCTGTCAGGAATACCAGCTCACCTCTTCCGGTTTCCAGCCCTGAGGTTTCCGCGGAAGCGTCGCCGCGGCACCCGTGGTGGCCGCCGGGTAAAGCAGAGAGTGCTGTTGGCGTGCTCTTCCAGCGCTGCCCGGACGGGAAATGGATTAAGCGGTTCCCTTGTTGCTTTCTGGCCCTCCGTGGATCCATCGGGTTACCCTGTACCGGAAATCGGCCCCGATGAGAGACCCTGGATGCGCCGCACCTGCGCAGCCCGGTGCCGCCAACGTGGGGTGAATCCTTCGAATTTGAAGTTGCTGTGCCGGGATTCCCGGTGTGCTGCGACGCCGGCCTCATCTCCTGCCAGAATTGGTCTGGTAAACGCCAGATCAGTGGCGAACAAAACGTTTCCACTCAGGGATTTCTTCGAGTCACGCTGTCTGGACTTCCTGTGCTTAACTGAGACGTGGCTCGGTGCCGGTGAGTCCAGTGTCTTCTCAGAACTTCTCCCCGCAGACTGTTGCTATTTTAACTCTCCTCGTACCTCAGGCCGTGGAGGAGGAACGGCGACACTTTACAAAAATGACTTTAAATGTAAACAATGCTTTCCTTCGTCATTTTTCGCCAGCTTTGAAATGACTTTATTTGAGGTGTGTCGCGCTGATTTACCGCCCGCCCAAATACAATAAGGACTTCATCAATGACTTTTCGGACTTTTTAGCAGGAATTATGCCCCGCTATGATCGTGTCCTCATTGTTGGAGATTTTAATATCCATGTATGTTGTCCCGACAAACCACTGGTGAAGGATTTTTTAAACCTTATTGACTCTTTTAATTTGACACAGTTTGTGTCTGGCCCCACACACGGACGTGGTCACACGCTTGATCTTGTCCTCTCATATGGTCTGCCTGTGTTTAACTTGGACATTTGTGACAATGTGCTTTCAGACCATATGCCTGTCATATTTGAGGCCAGTTTTAACCGCCTGACAGCTGGAGCGCGCGCTCCTGCGCGTCTCTGTCGAGTTTTTAACCCTTCCACTGCTGGTCAGTTTATTATTGCTTTTAACCAGGTTTTTTTACACTCTGACTCTGTTTTTTCTGACACTGAGAAACTCAATGCATTGTTTGACTCCACCTGTAAGACTGCCTTGAACTCAGTGGCTCCTTTAAAAATCAAAAAGGCTAAAACTAAATCAGAACCCTGGTTTAATGAGAGAACACGTGCGATCAGACGTGAGTGCCGCAAAGCTGAACGCAGGTGGAAGAAGGACAAGCTTCAGGTGTCACTCCAGATTTTAAAAGACTGTTGGCATGGATATCAGAGCACAGTAAAAGAGGCAAAAAGAGAACATTTGGCAAACATTATTGCCTCAAATAGTCTTGACCCTCGTGTTTTATTCAAAACCATTGACTCTGTTCTTAATGCCCCTCAGCCTACATGTTTGGAACCCTCCTCTGAATTGTGTAATGCCTTTTTAGAGTATTTTATTGATAAGATTGCCACAACAAGGGCTCTCATTTCTGTTCCGACCTCTGACCCTTCTGTCCCCTTTAACTACTCTACTGTTTTTAATCAGTTTGAGCAAGTGACTCTGCGGCAGTTACAAGAGTTAACTCATCATATGAAGCCCTCAGGTTCCCCCCATGATGCTGTCCCTCCTACCTTTTTTAATGAAGTGTTTTCTTGCATAGGGCAGCCTGTTCTTAATATTTTAAATAGCAGTCTGTTTTCTGGAGTAGTTCCTACCAGTTTTAAACACGCCGTGGTTCAACCGCTTTTAAAGAAACCTGGTCTGGAGAGTTCAGTTTTAGCCCATTTTAGACCCATTTCTAAGCTGTCTTTCCTCTCAAAGATTTTGGAGAAGATTGTTTTTACCCAGTTAAACACTTTTTTAGAGGACTGTGATATTTTAGAAGTCTTTCAGTCTGGGTTTAAACCCCTCCATAGTACCGAGTCAGCTTTATTAAGGGTTTTTAATGACATCCTTCGAGCAACAGATTTAGGTGATCATGTCATTTTAGTTTTACTGGATCTAACAGCAGCATTTGATACGGTGGACCATAATATTTTAATTAGACGCCTGCAGCATCAAGTGGGCATCTGTGGTACTGCTTTGAGTTGGCTGAAGTCCTATTTGACTAACAGGACCTTCTCTGTGAATGTTGCTGGATCTGAATCCTCCGTTGCTCCCTTGACATGTGGGGTCCCACAAGGCTCAGTTTTGGGACCACTTCTCTTTTCTATTTATTTACTTCCCCTGGGCTCAATCCTAAGAAAGCATGATATTTCTTTTCATTGTTATGCCGATGACACACAAATGTATTTTCCATTAAAGAGAAATCATGCCTCTTCAATACAGCCATTACTTGCCTGTCTTGAGGATATCAAGGCCTGGATGGCCCTAAACTTCTTAAATTTTAATGAAAAGAAGACAGAAGTAATAGTGTTTGGACCTAGTGGTACCTGTGAGCTCCCCCCTGTTGACTTTGGCCCTTTGGCTTTGCACGTTAAGCCCATGGTCACCAACCTGGGCTTTCGTATTGACTGTGATTTTAAATTGGAGCGTCAGATTGGCACAGTGGTGAAAGCCAGCTTTTTTTATTTACGTCAGCTGGCCAAGGTTAAAAACCTTCTTTCTAGGCAACAGTTAGAGACAGTAATCCATGCCTTTACTACATCTCGGCTGGATTACTGTAACTCTTTATATTTTGGAATTAGTCAGTCCTCCCTCTCACGTCTGCAGCTGGTCCAAAATGCAGCTGCCCGACTTTTAACTAACACAAGAAAAAGAGAGCACATTACCGTATTTTCCGCACTATAAGGCGCACCTAAAAACCACAATTTTTCTCAAAAGCTGACAGTGCGCCTTATAACCCGGTGCGCTTTATTACGATTCATTTTCATAAAGTTTCGATCTCGCAACTTCGGTAAACAGCCGCCATCTTTTTTCCCGGTAGAACAGGAAGCGCTTCTTCTTCTACGCAAGCAACCGCCAAGGAAAGCACCCGCCCCCATAGAACAGGAAGCGCTTCTTCTTCTACTGTAAGCTACCACCCGCCCCCGGAAGAAGAAGAAAAAACGCGCGGATATCACCGTACGTTTCATTTCCTGTTTACATCTGTAAAGACCACAAAATGGCTCCTACTAAGCGACAAGGATCCGGTTCATAAAAAGACGCAATCTCTCCATCCGCACACGGATTACTACCGTATTTCACAGCAACTGATATTCCTGTGAACCGCACTGTGGAACGGGAGCACGTACGGTGAATATTCGCACCACAGGGAATGAGAAGTCATCCTTCACTGTGGTTCTAGCTTGCCATGCTAACTTCCACCCATGGTGATATTCAAAAGGAAGACCTTGCCAAAAGAGACCTTTCCAGCCGGCGTCATCATAAAAGCTAACTCGAAGGGATGGATGGATGAAGAAAAGATGAGCGAGTGGTTAAGGGAAGTTTACGCGAAGAGGCCGGGTGGCTTTTTTCACACAGCTCCGAAGGCGAACACACCTTCACTAAGACGGGCAGACAGCGCCGGACGACATACGCCAACATTTGCCAGTGGATCGTAAATGCCTGGGCAGATATTTCGGTCACAACTGTGGTCCGAGCTTTCCGGAAGGCAGGATTCACAGAACTGCTGCACAACAACAGCGACACTGAATCCGATGACTTCGACGAGACGGAGCCGGCCATTTTTGGATCCCACGCTTGCGCAACTTTTCAATTCGGACACCGAAGACGAAGAATTCGAAGGATTTACGAATGAAGAATAACTTCAGAAGGTGAGCGCTATGTTTATTTTGTGTGTTGTGACATTAACGTTCGAGCAACATTATGTTGCTATTGCTCTACACCATTTTGAATTTTACTATGTTTGTGATTGCACATTTGCGTACATTTTGGGACAGAGTTGTTAGAACGCTGGTTTTCAATATATTATTAAAGTTTGACTGAACTATCTGACTGTTTTTTTGACATTCCCTTTAGCGCAGCGTAGGCGCGGCTTATAATCCGGGGCGGCTTATTGGTGGACAAAGTTATGAAATATGTAATTCATTGAAGGTGCGGCTAATAATCCGGTGCGCCTTATAGTGCGGAAAATACGGTACTCCTGTTTTAGCCTCCCTCCACTGGCTGCCTGTGTCTTTTAGAGTCCATTTTAAGATTATCTTACTCGTTTTTAAATCCTTACGTGGTCTTGCCCCACCTTACCTCTCTGAGCTGCTCCATCTGTATGCCCCCACCCGGTCCCTCAGGTCAGCTGATCAGCTGATCCTGGAGGTACCCAAAACAAAGCGCAAGCTCAGAGGGGACAGAGCTTTCTCTGTTGCGGGTCCCAAACTCTGGAACGATCTCCCTCTCCATGTGAGACAGGCCCCTTCTTTGGCTATTTTCAAGACCCTTCTTAAAACCCATTTTTATTCACTGGCTTTTAACCCAGCATGAGACTTTGAACTGTTTTTAGCTTTTAACTTTTTGAACTGTCTTTAACTTTTAAACTGTTTTTATCTAACAAACTGTTCTTAGGGTAATTTATATTTGCTTTTTAATTGTGTATTTTTATTTCTGTTTTAAATGTTATTTTTTAGTCTGTCCTTTGCCTCTATTTCTTTGTGGTGTACAGCCCTTTGTTTTTCAACTGTGCTTGTTTTTAAAGGGCTTTATAAATAAAGTTGGTATGGTATGGTATGGTATTTTGTCGTTAATGTAATTTTTTTTTAAAGATTTAGTCAGTTTGGTTGACCTGACACCATCTTTTTTCCCATAATTGTAATTAAGACTCAGAATGTTATTGTTATTATTATGGTTAAGTTTAACTATTGGTCCCACATAAATGATGTTGTTTTTAAGTTAAATTCAAACTTTTCAATGTCAGAATGTGATCAATGGTAAGTAAGCTGACCTTTAGTGGACAATTGTAGTCCTGGTCCGCCACAATCCTCACTCACATTGCTTTAAATGTCCTAGTTTCATAACGATTGGTAATCCGTCAGTGGCTGTTCCCTCACAGGCAGCATTCCGGGTCCCATCGCTTTCGGCTCCATGATCGATGTCTCCTGCCTCTTGTGGCAGGACCAGTGTGGAGATCCAGGTTCTTGCTACCTCTACCAGAACTCGGCCATGAGCCACTACATGCTAATTGCCGGCGTCATCTATAAGGTGAGTAGGTTGTAGACGGAACGGAGTACTGAACCTGATCAACCTGGCGTGTTCGCCCTCGACAGGTTTTGGGCACCGTCTTCTTCTTGCTGGCCAGCGTCTTGTACCAACCTCCTCCGGAATCGCCTCAAAGCCCCGATCCCAAAAGCGGAGACAAAAAGGACTTGCCTGTGAAAGATCTTCCTGCGGACAGAGTCATCGCCAACCCGCATGCTTGGTTGTGATGTCCAAGAGAACTACTGACCTTGGTCTGAGTCCCTGGTGCTTCTTCAACCTTCTACACCTTCAGCCTTAACAAAGTTCAACAGGACTTCTAGCGCATGAATCAACGTTTTGTCTGACTCCGATCTTACGGGCACTAAAACTTTCCTATTGTTCAAGTTCCAGAGACTTATATGTGGGCCAACTGAGCAGTTCTGCTTAGGGAGTCCAGATCTGTATCCATGTCAACCACGATCCTTAACTAACCTCCACCAGTTCTGGTGAGAATGTTTCTTAGTCAGTAAACCGAACAACTGGATTAGTCCTGGCCTGTGTCCAAGTCTGTTACCATCCTAAACAAACCTCTACAACCAGTCAGGTTTACACCAGAACCTGGGTCAGTTCTGGTAGTAATGTTGACTGTCCTTCAACTTCATTAACCAGATTAGTTCCAGACACTTATGTGCCTGTTGGAGCAGTTCCTAAATATTTTTAATCAGATTAGTTCCAGACACTTCTAGAACAGATTTGGTGGGAATGCTCCTTAGCAAGGGACCGAACTGGAGTTAGTCCTGGCCTATGTACACATCTGTTACCATCCAAAACAAACCTCTACAGTTAAGTTCCAGACACGTGCACACCAGGTTCTGGTGTCAAGTGACCAAACTATATTCTTTGAGTCCTGGTCTGCCACAATCCTCAACCAACCAGTCTACAAACCGTCAAATTGGTGTCTTGATTTCAACCGTTTCCTTCTGACATCTTAACAAGCTGCAGAGACTTGTGCACCAGGTTTGTTTTTTTATGGTTGCAAAAGTTCAGAATGTTCATAGTCCACAGAGAACTACAGTAGAGTTCTAGCCTTTGTCCACATCTGACACAATCTGGAACCAATTTTCTCCCACCTGTCAGATTGGCCTCAACTCCCACAGGATTTGACACCAGAACTTCCACTAATTTTGATTTACAGGACTTTGTTCTATCCTAAATTTTGACTTGTAGGACTTTGTTCTGACAAATTTTGACTTGCAGGACTAGAACAAATTTTACTTGCAGTACTTTGTTTTCTCAAATTTTGACTTGCAGGACTTTGTTCTCACAATTTTTGAATTGCAGGACTAGAACAAATGTTGACTTGCAGTACTTTGTTCTCACAACTTTTGACTTGAAGGACTTTGTTCTCACAAATTTTGACTTGCAGGACTAGAACAAATTTTGACTTGCAGTACTTAGTTCTCTCAAATTTTGACTTGCAGGACTTTGTTCACTCAAATTTTGACTTGCAGGACTTTGTTTTCTCAAATTTTGACTTATAGGACTTTGTTTTCTTAAATTTTTACTTTCTCACAAATTTTACCTTGCAGGACTTTGTTCTCTCCTAAATTTTGACTTGCAGGACTTTGTTCTCACAAATTTTGACTTTCTCACAAATTTTGACTTGCAGGACTTTGACCTCACATATTTTGATTTGCAGGACTTCTCAAATTTTGACTTGTAGGACTTTTTTTTCTTAAATTTTGACTTTCTCACAAATTTTACTTTGCAGGACTTTGTTCTCTCCTAAATTTTGACTTGCAGGACTTTGTTCTCACAAATTTTGACTTGCAGGATTTTATTCTGACATATTTTGACTTGCAGGACTTTGTTCTCACAAATGTTACTTTCTCACAAATTTTGACTTGTAGGACTTTGTTCTCACAAATCTTGACTGGCAGGACTTTGTTCTTAACTTGCAGGACTTTGCTCTCCCAAATTTTGACTTGCAGGACTTTGACCTCACATATTTTGACTTGCAGGACTTCTCAAATTTTGACTTGTAGGACTTTTTTTTCTTAAATTTTGACTTTCTCACTAATTTTACCTTGCAGGACTTTGTTCTCTCCTAAATTTTGACTTGCAGAACTTTGTTCTCACAAATTTTGACTTGCAGGATTTTATTCTGACATATTTTGACTTGCAGGGCTTTGTTCTCACAAATTTTTACTTTCTCACAAATTTTACCTTGCAGGACTTTGTTCTCTCCTAAATTTTGACTTGCAGGACTTTGCTCTCCCAAATTTTGACTTGCAGGACTTTGTTCTCACAAATTTTTACTTGAATTGTGAACTTTATATATTTGCACATTTTTCCCACATAAATAAAGACAATTTGTCAGCCCAACTTTATTCTGATCAAATTAATCTTTTCCCCTCAAGCTTGACATCTGGCGGTCATTTTGTTCTCCAACATTTCAGCGCGAGTCTGATACTTCTTAGAAAATTAAGATGCGATCACCAAAAAGTTCCTTTGTTCACAGTTGTTGTGACGTCAGACGTGCCAAAGCGACTTCCTGCTTTCATATGTAAATATTTCATGTCTAAAATATGATTGTGTTGTTTTGTACTCCTACTTACTTGGCTTTCTGTTTTTTTAAACCTTTTTTTATGGTAAAATGTCCACATTTTCTATGAACAAGAAATATTCGAATGAGCAGGCCCATAATAAAAACCTTCCATGATTTTCTTGCTATACATTTTCTTCAGAATAGCGTTGGGCGAGGTTCAGGGTTTTGATCAAAGTTAGGATTGGAGTTAAGGTCTAGATCTGGGGGGTTAGGCTTTGGGTTCGCCCTAAAATCGAAGATATTTGTTTAGCAATGAGAGGCTCAATTCAATCTGACTAGAGTCTTCAGGTTAGGCTCGTAGACCAGTCCTTTTCAAACTGGTACTGGTACCACTAAACACGGTGTGACTGTTCAAAGTGTGTGTGATGTTACAGTGGCCAAGAAGATCAAATATACTTGCTAAAAAAATTAAACCACGCCCTTGTTTTTAATAAATACTTAGGCCTACTATGCCACTGTAGTACTTGGTGAAAACTAGACCTTCAATATACTGTGATTGCATGAATTAGGTGAAGGAATAAAAAGATGGCATACCGACAATAAAATAACTGCACTGAACACAAATATAAAAATATATTTCAGGTGTAATACTTTTATTCCCAGTGTAAATCTCCTCGACACCGCACAAAGTCAATCCTTTTTTTTTTTTTTGGCCGCGTTACTTTGTTCTTTAAGTTGAGGTGGAGTGGTAATTATTTGTGTTTGATAATTCATGAAGTTAGGCTCATAAGTTGAATAATGCGGACACGTTTGTTACTGGATACTTTTAGTACTGCCTTGGAGACTTTGTATGTGTGAGTAATATGTAACTTGAATTATTTGATACTTATTTATGTTGACAAATGTCCCATTTTATTGTTCAATGATTATTACCTCGTGTGCTATTGCGTGCTTAGCTGTTGTGTAGCTGCTACAGCCTTACTTTTGTAAACGACTTCAATTACTTTGCACAAGTAAACCCGCTGCAGGACTACCTTTTTTTCTTCTTTTTTTTAAATATCGGGTCGATGCATGATACCAATATTGGATCAAAACACTTGTTTTTTTTTTGTTTTTGAGTTGATTTCGACAAACATTTTAGGTTAATGTTTGAGCGCTGAAGTGGTCGATCATAAAGTCCAAAGTTCAAATGTTTGTAGAAAACCAGAAACAACTTCGAAGGTCCATAAAAGTTATGAACAGAATCGGTGACAAAGGGCAGCCTTGGCGGAGTCCAACCCTCACCGGAAACGTGTCCGACTTACTGCCGGCAATGCGAACCAAGCTCTGACACTGATCATACAGGGAGCGGACCGCCACAATCAGACAGTCCGAAACCCCATACTCTCTGAGCACTCCCCACAGGACTTCCCGAGGGACACGGTCGAATGCCTTCTCCAAGTCCACAAAGCACATGTAGACTGGTTGGGCAAACTCCCATGCACCCTCAAGGACCCTGCCGAGAGTATAGAGCTGGTCCACAGTTCCACGACCAGGACGAAAACCACACTGTTCCTCCTGAATCCGAGGTTCGACTATCCGGCGTAGCCTCCTCTCCAGTACACCTGAATAGACCTTACCGGAATGGACAGAATTTCTAGGCGCAGTCAAGGCGTTGAGGGGATCCGGTTTGGTGGCTGCAGGATTAGGTCTCTGCTTTTTGCAGATGATTTGGTCCTGATGGCTTCATCTGGCCAGGATCTTCAGCTCTCACTGGATCGGTTCGCAGCTGAGTGTGAAGCGACTGGGATGAGAATCAGCACCTCCAAGTCCGAGTCCATGGTTCTCGCCCGGAAAAGGGTGGAGTGCCATCTCCAGGTTGGGGAGGAGATCTTGCCCCAAGTGGAGGAGTTCAAGTACCTCAGAGTCTTGTTCACGAGTGGGGGAAGAGTGGATCGTGAGATCGACAGGCGGATCGGTGCGGCGTCTTCAGTAATGCGGACGCTGTATCGATCCGTTGTGGTGAAGAAGGAGCTGAGCCGGAAGGCAAAGCTCTCAATTTACCGGTCGATCTACGTTCCCATCCTCACCTATGGTCATGAGCTTTGGGTTATGACCGAAAGGACAAGATCACGGGTACAAGCGGCCGAAATGAGTTTCCTCCGCCGGGTGGCGGGGCTCTCCCTTAGAGATAGGGTGAGAAGCTCTGCCATCCGGGGGGAGCTCAAAGTAAAGCCGCTGCTCCTCCGCATCGAGAGGAGCCAGGGCATGTCCGACCGGTAGGAGGCCACGAGGAAGACCCAGGACACGTTGGGAAGACTATGTCTCCCGGCTGGCCTGGGAACGCCTCGGGATCCCCCGGGAGGAGCTGGACGAAGTGGCTGGGGAGAGGGAAGTCTGGGCTTCCCTGCTTAGGCTGCTGCCCCCGCGACCCGACCTCGGATAAGCGGAAGAAGATGGATGGATGGATGGATGGAACTTCGAAGGTGGAATAAGACCGACACAAAGAGGCCTTAAAAAGTCAAAAGCAGCTCTTCATCGTCCCCTAGTGGTGAATCTCATCTGTTGTTAATTCAATGACACCACAAGAGATTTCATTAACGGAATGTTTCTCTTCACTCAATTTTAAAAATAAAGAATTTATTTTGAAAATTTGCTTTTTTTTTTTATTTAAAGCTAGCGGGTTACTTCTTGGTTCAAAATGGTTGCTAAATGACGGAAATTATAAATTGTAGCATTTTTGGTGACTGAAATGAGCAAAAACAATTCTTAAAAGAAAGCAAGTCAATGTTGCAGCGCCGCATTGAATGTTTTCCCCCTTGGATCAGGCTACTTCCTGGTTTTCATTCAATTTAAAAGTTTTGAGAAACATTTTGCCGTTGTTACTATGGCCTGAAAATTAGTTCCACTCACAAGATTGCCTGTTTATGTTTCTCTCTCCGTTTTTGTTAGCTAGCAAGCTACTTCCTGGTTGACGACGTCGGGATTGAATTTTTTTTTCTTCCATTTTGTGACTTAAACAAAACTGAAAAAACAAAAGTGAAATCATCGCCTAGCATCTTATTTGTTGTGTGTGTCTTTATTTTTGTATGTTTTTAGCTTGCAGGCTACTTCCTGGTTCACAAAGGTTGGCACATCAAAGGACAATATATTGTTTTTCTATCCTAGCGTGAGGGAAACTTCTATCTTGACTCAAAAATCAAAACAATTTTAATAGGTTTCTAAATAAAGGTAAACAATCATGGAACATCTAGTCAGTATGTTTTTAGCTAGCAGGCTACTTCCTGGTTCACGGAAGTTGATATATAAAACAACATTTTTTGTTTGTTTATTTTATGCTAACATGCTACTTCCTGGTTCATAGAGGTTGATATATAACAAAACAAGCTTTAGTCTAGAGTCAGGGGAATGTTTTTGACTTATGTGTAAGTGAAGAGAAATATTGAAAGAGCACCTATTGTTTATCTCTCAATTTTTTAAGCTAGCAGGCTACTTCCTGGTTTATGAAGGGTAATATGCGACGGCACCTTAGTATGTTTTGGATTTTAGCGCAAAATAAACCTTTCCCATAAAGCCAGAAAATAAATTCCTTTTTTTTTTTTTTCAATCAATCTTTATTTATATAGCCCTAAATCACAAGTGTCTCAAAGGGCTGCACAAGCCACAACGACATCCTCGGTACAAAGACCACATACGGGCAAGGAAAAACTCACCCCAGTGGGACGTCGATGTGAATGACTATGAGAAACCTTGGAGAGGACCGCATATGTGGGTAACCCCCCCCCCTCTAGGGGAGACCGAAAGCAATGGATGTCGAGTGGGTCTGACATAATATTGTGAGAGTCCAGTCCATAGTGGATCCAACATAATAGTGTGAGAGTCCAGTCCATAGTGGGGCCAGCAGGACACCATCCCGAGCGGAGACGGGTCAGCAGCGTAGAGATGTTCCCAGCCGATGCACAGGCGAGCGGTCCACCCCGGGTCCCGACTCTGGACAGCCAGCACTTCATCCATGGCCACCGGACCTGTGCCCCCCTCCCCTCAAGGAAAAGGGGAGCAGAGGAGAAAAGAAAAGAAACGGCAGATCAACTGGTCTAACAGGGGGGCTATTTAAAGGCTCTTTTTCTTTTCTTTTTTTTATTGACATCCAGCATCAGACATTCCTATCCATTACATCATATTCACATACATTATACATCTGTTGTCTGCCCTAAATGTCAAAATATTTTTTGTTTATATCCCAACCATACCCCCCCACCCCCACCCCACCCCAAAAAAAGAAAGAAACAGCAGAAAAACAAAGTAGTATTTGCAAATACAAACGTACATTAATTAAATAAAAAAATAATACATTACAGAAATAAAATAAAATAATACAAACATCCATCCATCCATTTTCTACCGCTTATTCCCTTTTGGGGTCGCGGGGGGCGCTGGAGCCTATCTCAGCTACAATCAGGCGGAAGGCGGGGTACACCCTGGACAAGTCGCCACCTCATCGCAGGGCCAACACAGATAGACAGACAACATTCACACTCACATCCACACACTAGGGCCAATTTAGTGTTGCCAATCAACCTATCCCCAGGTGCATGTCTTTGGAGGTGGGAGGAAGCCGGAGTACCCGGAGGGAACCCACGCAGTCACGGGGAGGACATGCAAACTCATATATATATATATATATATATATATATATATATATATATATATATATATATATATAATCTTTGTCCGGCTGCTGTAATTCAGTCAATCTCCCACCTAGTATACTTGTTGATGGTGTCAGAGTAAGTGACAAGAGAAATGGGTAGTCATTTTAATAATCATTTTATTTCCTCTGGTTTTCTCTACAATTCTGACAACTCTACTGAAGTTCCGCTAACTCCGGAAAGAACCGTTGAAAATACCCAGGTTTTTAACTTTACGCCCTTTGCCACAACAGAGGTCATGAGGGCTCTAAAACAACTTAAACCTAGAAAGCCAGCTGGCTCAGATAAGTTGGAGCTGCTCTTTTTAAAGTTGGCAGCTGAAATTATAGCTGAACCACTGACTCACATTTTTAACCTTACTCTAATTTCAAATGAAATCCCTTTGGATTGGAAATCTGCCCTTGTAATCCCCCTATTAAAAGGAGGTGACCCTAGTAATCTAAATAATTACAGACCGATCTCTGAACTCTCTGTTCTGGCAAAAGTGCTTGAATCCCTTATCAGTGAACAGATAAAAGACTTTTTGGACTCCAACTTTATTCCGTCACCATTTCAGTCAGGTTTTCGCAGAAATCACAGTACTGTTACTGCTGCTATGTAGTTTATAAATGATGTAACTGAAGCTCTTGACAAGAAGCAGTGCTGTCTGTCCCTCTTTATTGACTTTTCAAAGGCATTTGATACTGTTGATCATGTCATTTTAATCAAACGTCTTTCAGCTATTGGTTTTTCTCAGCAAGCAGTTAGATGGTTTGCAAATTACATCACAAGTAGAACTCAGGCTGTTCAGATAGAAGGTTCCTCCTTGGACGTACTGCAAGTGAAAAAGGGTGTCCCTCAAGATTCTGTGTTGGGCCCCTTATTATTCACTATTTACATAAATAATCTTGGACAGAATATTCCGAACTCAACTTTCCATTTCTATGCTGATGATACTGTCATATACTGCACAGCACCCACTCCTGCTGAGGCCTTTAAATATCTACATTATGCATTTGACAGAGTACATGAACAACTTTGCTATCTTCAACTGGTTTTAAATGCAGAGAAAACAAAGTGTATGTTCTTTACCACATCAAAAACTGTAAGATCAGCACTGTGTGAGAAATGGGCAATAAATTATGTTAGTATCTGCTTTTAAATATTTAGGATTTTTAATTGATGACCACTTGAGTTTTAAGGAGCACATTCAGTATGTTGTAAAAAAAACTGAAACTTTTACTGGGATTTTATTATAGAAACAAGTCTTGCTTTTCTTTTACTGTGAAACAGAAATTGGTGGAAACAACCTTTTTACCTGTTATTGACTATGGAGATGTGTTGTACATGAATGCTACTGCTGGTTGTCTCCACAAGCTGGATAGTGTGTACCACGGGGCACTGAGATTCATCACCAACTGCGCTCCCCTTACTCACCATTGCGTATTATACTCAATGGTTAACTGGACATCTGTATGTGCTGGACGCCTCAATCATTGGTATGTTTTCATCTACAAAACCATTCTGGGTATCACTCCATCTTATCTGTCTTGTCTTTTAACAAAGAAACAAGGAAGTCACAATCTTCGTTCAATGAATGTTCTGCAATTTGTCGTCCCCAAAGTAAGAACTGAACTGGGCAAGAAAGCATTTAGGTTTTCAGCACGGAAGGCTTGGAATAACCTATAATCGAATATTAAACTTCAAACCCTAGTTACGTTGAATGACTTCAAAGCTTCTGTGAAAGGATTGCAGTCTACCTTGTCTGTATGCACATGTGTCATGTGAGCAAGTTTTAATGTTGTAAATGTGATGTTTTATGTATTTGTTTACTATTTTTAATGTAACCTTGCTGCTGCCCTCTTGGCCAGGTCTCCCTTGGAAAAGAGATCTTTGATCTCAATGGGATTTTACCTGGTTAAATAAAGGCTAAAAAAAAAAAAAAAAAAAAGGAATTTCCTAGTAATGGTCTTTTTACAGGCCACTCGTAGGATATTCATTAAGTGTTTATCTTTTTTCAGCCAGTCCTGACGTACATGTCCGAAAAACAAAGTCTTACTTTCAAGGGGTATTTCACGTTTGAAAATATCCTGTAGAGCTTGGTGTATCTCTTTCCAATAGTCCTTTATGGCGAAGCAGTCCCAGAAAACATGGTAGTGGTTTGCATTTGAATTCCCACAATTCCTCCAACAGGCAGGGGAGTTATCATAGTGAGACTAGACAGAAAATAAATTCCACTAATAAAAAACAATCTTGGATCGCCTTTGTTTATGTTTCTCTGTATGTTTTTAGCTAGCAGGCTACTTCCTGGGACTTAAACATTTTTGTTTTGTGACTAAAATTAGCAACAACTAAAAAAACTAATTCTGCTAACAAAAAAGACACAATCATGCATATATTAAGGTTTCACATTTTGTGTTTTACCTAGCAGGCTACTTCCTGGTTAATGTACGCTGGGACTTAAATATTTTTGTTTTGTGACTGAACTGAGCAACAACTAAAAAAAAACTAATTCTGCTAACAAAAAAGACACAATTATACATATATTTAGGTTGTGTTTTAGCTAGCAGGCTACTTCCTGTGTGACATATGTCGGGACTTTTTTTTCTCGTTCCAACACAATGGAAATTATTTCCGTGACTCAAATAAGCAAAACGTATAGAGAAAATGTTAATATTTAAATAAAAGTAAAAATATTGCAGTGTGTCCAGTTTGTGTCCATTTATTTATGCTAGCAGGCTACTTCCTGGTTCATGGAAGTTGATATACAAAACGACAATGTTGGGGGTTTTTTAGACTTTTTTCTATCCTAGCGTGAGGGAACATTTTCTATCTTGACTAAAAAAGCAAAAAATGGTTAAGTTTCTAAATAAAGTGAAACGATCATTGAACATCTTGTCTGTTTTTTAAGCTAGCAGGCTACTTCCTTTGATATTTAAAAGGAAAATATGTTTTGTTTTTACTTTTTTCTATCCTAGCGAGAGGGAACATTTTCTATCTTAACAAAATAAACTTTTTCATTGTGACTCAAACTTCCAAAGCCAGAAAATAAATTCCGCCAATAAAAAACAAACAGTCTTGGATCGCCTTTGTTTATGTTTCTCTGTATGTTTTTAGCTAGCAAGCTACTTCCTGGTTAACATGCGTCGGGACTTAAACATTTTTTGTCAGTCAGCAAAATGATTTTCATGACTCAAACAGCATAAAATAGAGAAAAAAAAATAATTTAGCAAAATAAAAAAACATTGCAGTGTTTAATTTGTGTTTGTTTATTTTATGCTAACGTGCTACTTCCTGGTTCGTAGAAGTTGATATTTAACAAAACAGGTTTTAGTCTTAGAGTATGGAGAACGTGTTTGACTTGACTCAAACAGAAACAAATGGTTATTAAATGTGTAAATGAAGTGAAATATTGAAAGAGCATCTATTGTTTATCCCTCAATTTTTTTAAGCTAGCAGGCTACTTCCTGCTCCACAGAGTGGGAATCGGCCATTTTGTGTTTGGGGGCACATTCTGGTACATTTCTACCGTGGCTCAAAAGGATGCTGTGATACAGGGACGTGCACTTGATTATAGAGGGGCAGGGGCTCAAAGTCAGAAAAGGGCAGGAAAAAATGTTTTGGTCCTTTGCACAATATGGAAATTAATGTAGAATTAAATTTGCTAATAGGAAGCTAACTACTTAGCGGTGTGTCCTTTGTAGGTAAAGTGATTGCCACTTCTTTTGTGTCAACAAATTATTGTCATAATGAGTTAATTCACATTATCATAGGCTTGGAAGACATGAAAAGCAACAAAACACTGGTTTATTATTAGGCTATTTATTGTTAAAGATAAGCTTTTTAATATTGAACATTGAACAGTGCAACATGAACTTTGAAAAAAAATACAAAAATAAATACTCAAATGGAAAAAAATTCTATGAGAAAATCTGTCCTTCTTCCCTTAACTTGATGAAAACACCATCAAGTTGTAACTTATGGTCTTTCTCACTTAATGCTCAGACTAAACAACTGAAACGCAATACAGGCCCAAAAATATGGACCAGGGGCCAGTAGAGGGCTGTAGAATGGAGGCCACCCATACCCAAATATGCTCCTCAATGTAAATTCAGGGCTTCCATGATGCTAGTACTTGGTTTTAGCCATGCATTAAGAGGTTTGCTACCCTTAGCTGCTTCCTGGCGCTCCTTCTCCTTCCTTTTCTGTATCCTTTCTTTTTTTGGCATTGTGCTGCAGGCATAATCAACATGAATCAAGTTTAAATACAGATGGTAATATTCCTAACAGACAACCTACATCTTATATCCCCAGAATGCTGAAATTATTATTATTAATAATAATAATCATCATTATTATTATTATTATTATTACTTTAATTATTATTATTATTATCATTATCATTATTCTTCTTATTATCATTATTATTATTATTATTTTGTTAACCCACACAGTAATAGCAAAGTCACAATAAACTTTATATCTAAACCTCTACTGTGAGAGAAATGTGATCCGCCGTAAACACAGTGCATTTTATTTTGAAAATTAACCTGGTGTTTTATTTTGTATTTTGTACACTACTTCCTGTCCCGCACGATCCGTTCTGCTCTGTGCGGACTTGATGTGCCGTGCTCAATTGATGCGCCGTGCTCCGACGTCCGGCAAAAACAGAAACTGACACATTGAATAATACAGCGTTTTTCTGAAATATTACCCATATTAAATGCTGAATAAGTGGACGGCGACTAGACCATAACTCACAGGTTCAAGTTGCTCCACTGTCACGTGACGTCTCCTCAGGGGCGCAGTTGGCTCTCTCTCCTCTCACTTACTCACTCACTCGCCCTCTCTCTCCCTCTCTGGCGGATGCGGCAGGGTCAAACAACCCGGTATTACAAGAAAACGTGGAGCTTTTGTACCGCTGTTTTTTTTACATCCCTGACAGGAATTTATTAATGTTATTTAAAAAATTTAAAAAAAAAAAAACACACACAGGCAAAGGGCACTTTTTAAGACGAGGCGAAAAAGGGCAAGGGCTCAAGCACCCATAGGGCCCTATGTGTGCACGTGCCTGCTGTGATATGTTGGAGAACTTGAAGTATTGTTTGGAAACTTTCACTGGAGTCTTTTTGGGGAAAAGGTTGCAAACAAGCGAATCTTTTCTCGGCGCTTCAGATGCGCCGGAACGGAAAAACCAGTGACTGAAAACAAAACCACTCACCGATGAAGATGACGTCGTGTCACGTCATTGTCTTGAGGGTCACAGTGGGCGGAGCTACTTGTGCGGAGGCCATACTTTGTCGCCGGTGAAGGACAGAGGTGGGGGAGCGTAGAGGTCTGAGTCTGTGTCAGATTCGCCTTTGGCTAAGAAAGGTCTCACCTTGGTGCAGAGTGGAGACGGGGCGCCGGGGCTGGCCCACGCTGCGGCGGCGGCAGTGCCGCCCCTCCCCCGCCTGAAAAGAAAGACGGGCAGAAAAAGTCTTCCTTGGCCTGAGAGATGCTGAATCCGCTGAATGAGCGCTCCAGCTCCTCGTGGTCCACCGACGGGATGGAGAGGGACGTGTCGCTGCCGGCGTTGGTGTCCTCTTGCGGCCGCCGCCTCTGCCTGCGGTTGCGTCTCCTGCTCAGAGAGCCTCTCTCCTGACTGGAAAGGTCGTGGGGCGCAGCGGCGGGAGGCGGAATGGCGGTGGGGAATCAGGCGTGTTGGCCATGCTGCTGCTCCGGCTGGGTGACGGGGTGCTGTTGCTGGTGCTGCCACGACGTGGAGGGCCGGCTGCCCGGCGGCGTACCCGCCGACCCTGAGGCGTCCGACAAAGGCTCTTTGGTGCACTGGGAATCCATGCCTGAGAACACTTTCGCTTCCTGCTCCGCCTCCACAAGCTCCTTTTTCTCCTCCGAGCTGTGGTAAGGCGGGGTCGGGTACAGTTCTTCGGAGTTAAAAAAGGCCTCAGTCTCGGAGCGAGGGATGCCTATGCGGCCTATAAGCAACGGTGAACCGGTTGAGACGCATACACACACGAGTCAGCCACGCGGCACCGTGAAACCGGCGGCGTCGCCTCCTCCCTCTGCGCGCTCTCTCTGCGCGGTGCCGGTGCTGGGCGCGTGGAGTTCTGTGTGGACAAAACAGACAGAAAGTCAAGTGTGCGGTGCCGTTGGACCGGAAACGCCGCCTCCTTCCGCTGCGCGCTCGGTCCGCGCGGTGTTGGTGCTGGTCGCGCCTCGCCAGGTGGTCCTCGGCGAGCGTTACCGCTGCTGCCAGGTCTCGGGGCCAGTGATAGCGGACCCTGGCCGCCGTCCGCGCAGGGATCGCCTCCAGGAACTGCTCTAGGACCATCACTTGGTCATCGCCTTCACCCGGCTGCAGCCAGCGCGTCGCCGCCTCTCGGAGCCGCTGCCGAAGCACGAATGGGCGGTCCTCCGTCCCCAACAGCAGCGCCCGGAACCGACAATGGTGGTCCTCGGCGGTGCAACCAGTCTGGTTCGGCAACGGTGGTCCTCGGCAGTGCAACCGGTCCGGTCCAGCACCGCCCTCCTCAGCTCTCTGTGCCTCCCCCGCCAGCAGCAGCAGGAGACGTACTCCCCACTCTTCTCTTGGCCACGCGCATGCCTCTGACGTGGCCACGAAAATGTCTATGAAGGCATGGGGGTCCTCCTTCTCCCCCATGCGCTGTACGGCCGATGACTGGCCGCTGTCACCTCTGCGAGAACGCTCGCAAAAGCCGTCAGGAGGACGACAAGTAAGAAGAAGAAGTACAATTGCAAGTTCCAAAATGATTGGAAAAAATTATTTCAGTTCATCCAGGACAGCTCAAAGGGGAAGGGGTATGCTGCCTGCAAATTTTGTACATCAGACTTCTCCATTGAACACGGTGGATGAACGGATATACTCATTCATGAACGGTCAGAGAAGCACAAGGCTGGTCACAGCCCAGTATTATGGGCCACCTTGCTAAATGGGGACCCGAGGGTGTAACTTATGCCGAGACAAAGATGGCTATGCTGATAGCTGCAAGCAACATCCCGTTCTCATTTGCGGATGTTTTCAACAAATCCGAGAAGGATATCTTCCCGGATTCAGAGATCGCTCGCCAGTACGCAAATGGCAGAACAAAGGCTACTCAAATAGTGAAAGGTAAGTGTTATTTATTTTTTTATATATAGCTGTAATTCACTGAAATTCAAGTATTTCTTTTATATATATATATATATATATATATATATATATACCCCCCCCCTCCCCCAGTGGGCCTTTTGAATATCTCCCTAATTCTGAGGTCTCAAGGTTGGCAAGTATGCCGGTGGAGACAATCTCACTGGCGCAAGTTGGTTCCCACCGGAATATAGGTGCAAAAATAGCCGGCTTGTGGACCAGACGCGGCATTCCCCTCGCATAACCTATGCTGAAGCAACACCAGGGGAACCCTAGACACCAAGCTGGTGACCCAAATTGTCCCGGCTTCGACACACTTCGACATCATAGTGATAAACATTGGGTCAGGCGATGGAGCGCCCCCCGGCAGCAACATTGTGTCACGACAGGCATTGAAATCAAAACAGAGGTCTTGCACTTCCCCTTTCTCAACCCCATGCACATATTCTGCCTGCATACATCCCAAAAAGCAAAACATCCCGACCAGACATGGCATGACAATCAGTTTGGCTCGAAAGCCAGATGCATGTATCCATCCATCCATCTTCTTCCGCTTATCCGAGGTCGGGTCGCGGGGGCAACAGCCTAAGCAGGGAAGCCCAGACTTCCTTCTCCCCAGCCACTTCGCCCAGCTCCTCCCGGGGGATCCCGAGGCGTTCCCAGGCCAGCCGGGAGAGATAGTCGTCCCAACGTGTCCCGGGTCTTCCCCAAGGCCTCCTACCGGTCGGACTTGAGCAAGAACACAACCCTGCTTCACCCCACATCTCGTCTGGAATTCATCAGGGCGAGTGCCTTCAAACTGTACCGTTGCCTTCATGCCATCGTGAAATTCAGTAATCATGTTCAGCAGTTTAGGGGGGCCGCCAAGTCTTTGCAGAACAAAGAAGAGTCCAGATCGGCTGACATAGTCAAAGGCCTTAGTCAAGTCCACAAACACCAGAAACAGAGGTTGTTGTTGTTCAATGTACTTTTCCTGTCATTGTCGAACACAGAACACCATGTTTACTGTGGAGCGACCGCTTCCAAACCCACATTGGCTTTCAGGGAGGATACGGTCTGAAAGGACTTGTAGTCATGGTAGAACAGTTCGAGCAAATATCTTTCTGGCAACACTGAGCAGAGAAACTCTTCTGCAGTTGTTACAGTTTGCATGGTGCCCTCTGTATAAATGGTGGTGATGTTAGCATCTCCAAAGACATCTGGGAGATATCCATTGTTCCAGCAAGACACAAAGAGTTGGTGTAAAACCCCACCCACTTTAAAAACCTCAGAAGGGAGGCCGTCAGCTCCAGGAGACTTGTTGTTTTTAAAGCCATCTTTCGCAGATTGGACATCCTCAATGGTGATGTCAGCGTTTTTTCACTTTGGGTGAGAAAAGAAATATTAAATAAACGAGTTGTTGTTTCTTTTTTTGTTTGTTTTTGTTTTATTTTGAAAAACAAATGAACAAATGATACACTGATTCAACTGACTCCCATCGTTCAAGGTTTGTTTGATATACTCTGAGTTTCTTATTGTAAAATGTGGATTTTTTGAAACAAGTCACTTACTGTAACTTAGATGGTCCGTGTTCCTTCCCTTCATTATATTTCCAATTCTTAAATGCAAATCAAAAAACACATTTTGGGCCATTTTTTTCTATTTTCATTTCTGAAAGAAAACTATTGAATGAGACTTTTTTTAAAGGACAATAGGATTCTTGCTGAACAAAGGCGATAGTGTTATGCTAAAAAACATGCTAAACGACAAGGAAAAACTAAAATACTGCGTCCGGTTCAATTTGTTATAACCCAGATAAACACACATTTCTGCATTTTGGATGAACATATGTACGATTTGTGTGTTTATCTGGAAACATAAAAATCCATAAAAGGAAAACAATTTTATGGCAATATTTGAATAAAAATCAACACTTTTTTTGTTTGTTTTAAAATTTGCCATATATAATACAAATCGAAAAAAAGGCCCTAATTTTGTTTTTTGATTTGCGTTCAAGAATTGGGAATAGAATGAACGGAACGGACCTTAAATGTATATCTGCAGACTGAATTGATGTAAATAAAGTAGTCAAAAGATATACATTTCTTTGCCATTTAATGCATTGTTCAGGTTTCTGTACGGTTTCAAAACGTCTGTTTTGTTCTGTAATAAATTGTTTATATTACATTGTTATTCAAATCAAAAATATGACAAAAAAGAAAACCATGATAACAGTGACGGCGTGCACGAAAAGAACTGTCGTAAAACAAGTGGAAGACAATGACGTCGTCTTTGCGCATGCGTGGACCGATCGTGTCTTCCTGAACCGGGGGTGTCGTGACAGACTTTACGACGGTGTTCTCCTGATTTACGGCACATGTTTGCGGCTCCACACTAGCCGACTAGCCTCCGTAAACATCCATCCATCCTTTTCCTACCGCTTGTCCCCATCCTCGCCTAAGTTATTTCAAGTGTAAACATCCTCGCCTAAGTTATTTTGAAACTTTGTCCCACTGTGACGTTTTGTCATCAGGCGCTATGGACGTTGGAGAGCTTCTGAACTACCAGGTGAGCATTTACACTCACCTGGTCTTCTTAGCGTTAGCATGCAGCTTTTAGGAGTGCCTCACAATACGAAGGTCCTGAGTAGTCGTGAGTTCAATCCCGGGCCCGGGATCTTTCTGTGTGGAGTTTGCATGTTCTCCCCGTGACTGCGTGGGTTTTTGATTGATTGAAACTTTTATTAGTAGATTGCACAGTTCAGTACATATTCCGTACAATTGACCACTAAATGGTAACACCCGAATACGTTTTTCAACTTATTTAAGTCGGGGTCCACGTAAATCAATTAATGGTACTCCGGCTTCCTCCCACCTCCAAAGACATGCACCTGGGGATAGGTTGATTGGCAACACTAAATTGTCCCTAGTGTGTGAATGTTGTCTGTCTATCTGTGTTGGCCTTGCGATGAGGTGGCGACTTGTCCAGGGTGTACACCGCCTTCCGCCCGAATGCAGCTGAGATAGGCTCCAGCACCCCCCGCGACCCCAAAAGGGACAAGCGGTAGAAATGGATGGATGGATGGATGTTAGCATGCAGCTTTTAGGAGAATAATGTTAGCATGCAGCTTTTAGGAGGACTTTGTGAATAGTTTGGCAGGTTTACTGTTTGGAGAAGCAGACTGACTTACGAAATGAGCTTTTTTAGGAATACTTGCTTATTGGTGGCTGCACATTGCATGCATGGATACATCCTCCCCCCAGTTAGTAACTTGGGCCTACAGGGGCCATGCATGGAATGTTTTCTTCCCCCGGTGTTTACTCACGTCTGCACACCTTCCAGCCGGACAGAGGAGCAACACGTTCCAGAGAGGAGGACGGAGGCGAGGAGGACGGCAGAAGTGCAAAGCAGCAGAAGTTGCACCATTCCAGAGCCAGAGATGGGCCAGGAGCGGGCGTGGAAGGAGGGGCCGACATGGCTGATGGCGACGACTCCACGGCCGACCGCAAGAAGATCCTGGAGAAGCTGATGGAGCAGGATGAAGATGACCCCGAGGTAGGTGCAACTCATCATACAGCGTGGAATATGATCTTCAAACTATTCAAAGTTAATTTTTCATACTTGCCAACCTTGAGACCTCCGATTTCGGGGTTGTGGGCGTGGGGGTGTGATTGGGGGCGTGGTTAAGAGGGGAGGAGTAGATTTACATCTAGAATTCACCAAGTCAAGTATTTCATATATAATAAATGATAAATGGGTTATACTTGTATAGCGCTTTTCTACCTTCAAGGTACTCAAAGCGCTTTGACAGTATTTCCACATTCACCCATGTACACACACATTCACACACTGATGGCGGGAGCTGCCATGCAAGGCGCTAACCAGCAGCCATCAGGAGCAAGGGGTGAAGTGTCTTGCCCAAGGACACAACGTATATATATATATATATATATATATATATATATATATATATATATATAATAAATACTTGACTTTCAGTGAATTCTAGCTATATATATATATTTCATTTTATATATATATATATATATATATATATATATATGTATATATATATATATATATATATATATATATATATATAACACTGCGATGAGGTGGCGACTTGTCCAGGGTGTACCCCGCCTTCCGCCCGATTGTAGCTGAGATAGGCTCCAGCGCCCCCCGCGACCCCAAAGGGAATAAGCGGTAGAAAATGGATGGATAAAATAAATACTTGAATTTCAGTGTTCATTTATTTACACATATACACACACATAACACTCCTCTACTCATTGTTGTACTTGAAAGTGCAATGCTTTGCAGCCAGAGGCACAGCCTTTGAAGGACCATAGGTGTGGGCAGCATCTGTGAAATTTAATTTGCAGGAAAGGAGTGAGTTAAGGGTTGAATTGTCCATCCTTGTTCTATTATCTGTCACTATTTTTCTAACCATGCTGAACACCCTCTCTGATGATGCATTGCTGTGTGGCACGCACAAAAGTGCTTTCATCATATGCGCTAGAGTCTGGTATCTTCCATCTCTCCCTAGCATGGCCCAAAACCGGTCAATCCTTGCTTCCTGAGGAAGATTTTCACTGCCAAGCAATGTTCCCTCTAATTGTTCATGTGTCTGAGCAAACACAAAAACTCCCTGAGCATTCAGTGGAGCACATGTGAGCAACATCACACGTGGCAATACCAGCAGCACACCTGTCTCAAACCAATCTTTTATTATAACACTCAAATGAGAGGAGTCATTTTCATGAGATTATTTAGTAATATTAGTGATTTGGCCCACTTGTAATGAAAATAAAAGTATTAGTATTGTACAATATGTCTGGGTGGGGGTCCTGCTTTGGAAATCATTTGTACCCCTTGCAGAGATCACATTTAGTTCCCCTTAAACATCCTCATGTTGCACAATGAAATGTAAGCATAGGATGAAGTGTGCATTCCTGTAACTTTCTCTAGTAACAGCATTCCATGATTAATATAAATAAATGAACATTAATAATAAATGACAGTAGAATAAGCACACGTATGACTGAGGAGTCATAGTGTAACTTTGTGTGGTGTTTGAGTTGTCCGACTTTTTGTGTGGCCATAAACGCACCAGTGGCTTAGTGCTATGCGTGTTGGTGACAGATGACAAGTTGGTTTTGGCCTTGTTTGTAAGGCAGAAAATGACTAGTTTTTCGAGATAGAAGTTTTTTACTCATGTTTTTGGTGTGGTTATGCCGAATATAAACAGTTTTGCTCAATAAAGTGATCGATATAATTCCTGTCCTCGAAGCATCTCGATAGACGTTCCAATAATTAAACGGTGTTCAATTGAACGGTGTTGACGAACACCGTTAGGGCCGCTTGTTGTCACTGTCACTCAGAGTTGCATTGCAAAATTATACAGAATAAATTTGTTTATTTTGTTTAGAATTCAGATGAGTTTGATTTGGTGCGCGGCATATATTTGCTGTGCGCAGAGGACGCTTGAGCAGTGCGCAATTGCGCAGGCGCGTACCTTAGAGGGAACGTTGTGCCAAGCACTTGGTAGTTCACTACTTCTTCCCGGAGGCTATCCAGGTCCAATCGCAGCTTAGGCTTGGAACTTACAAGCGTATTTCTTCATCTTACTTGTCGTCGGCGTCGCCGTGGCTGTATCTTCCTCGTTCTTCTGCTTCGTCTCCTTGTTGTGTGCGCAGTTGTGCACTCTCTAAAAGCTGTAGATGTTATAACGTGATTGGGCAGGCACGCTGTTTATATAGTGGGAAAGCGTACGTGAAAATAGGCTGTCGACACGTCACTCAGGTCCGCATGGAGCTGGAGGGGGCGTGGCCTCCAGACTATGTGTCAAACTCAAGGCCCGGGGGCCACATCTGGCCCGCCCCATTATTCTTTGTGGGCCGCCATAGCCTGGAAAGAATGTGCATCAACTTTATTGATTAATGTATCTACATTTTGACAGAAAAAAAACAAAGGCATGCAAATGCAGCTCGTAACTCAATAGTACTGTATTTTTCGGACTATAAGTCGATGTTTTTTTTCATAGTTTGGCCGTGGGTGCGACGTATACTCCGGAGCGACTTATGTGTGAAATTATTAACACATTACCGTAAAATATCAAATAATATTATTTATCTCATTCGCGTGAGGGACGAAGCAAATGGCAGCCATCATCACACACACGTCAGCAATCGTCACTCACACGCCAACCAATAAGAATTCGGCGGGGGGCGGGTCATTGCAGAAGTGCATTGTGGGTTTTGGAATGCTAACTGCTATATGCTATATGCTACTGCCGGAGCTATTAAAATGGATCACATCAACATTGGCGGTAACTTATAAAAACTGAGAAGGACTGAGCTAAAATGGCACTGAAAAGGAAATCATATACTGCAGATTACAAGCTGGACGTAGTGAAATATGCAGCAGAAAACGGCGACCGAGCAGCAGAAAGAATGGACGCTAGCGGCGCATACCAGGAGCGACACCGAAGAGGAAGATTTCATCGAATTTAGCGATCGGGAGTGACAGATTGTTTGGTAAACGTATATCATGTTCTATATGTTATAGTTATTTGAATGACTCTTGCCATGATGTGTTGCGTTAACATACCAGGCACGTTCTCAGTTGGTTATTTATGCGTCATATAACGTATACTTATTCAGCCTGTTGTTCACTATTCTTTATTTATTTTAAATTGCCTTTCAAATGTTTATTCTTGTTGGGTTTTATCAAATAAATTTCCCCCAAAAATGCTACTTAAACTCCAGTGCGACGTATATATGTTTTTTTTTCTTCTTTATTGTGCATTTTCGGCCGGTGCGACGTATACTCCGGAGCGACTTATAGTCCGAAAAATACGGTATTTGATGCAACAAGCTACAGTAGGAAAGGGATTTATTTGGCCCCATTCCTGGGTGGATCTCGCATGAGAGGAATAGCAGGGGTTAATCATTTTGTAATGCAGTCTGCTGAAAATGAGGGAAAGCTCCACTCTACATAGCAACTGACGCTGTGGTCAAAGTTGGAACGGCGGCTAAAGTGAACAGTGGTCTCCTGCAATTTGCCACGTTTCATGTGTCAGGTAAACTGAATAGTGCCTTCTCAATCCTGTTCGTACTGTATTTCTTGCCTTTGTGTCATTCAAACCCTTTTTCTTATGAAAATTCTACCCTAGCTGAACTTAAGTTGTCACTTTGACTTTTGATTCACAAGCAGGTTTTCCATGAGTGTGTTGGTAAACAACGATAATAATAAAAAACTGCGTAATATTATCATGTAGCGGTTCTCCGGGGGCTTTGATATCTGCCATGTGGCCCACCATGAAAATGAGTGGACGCCCTTGCTATATATAAACATGATCCATTTATTTAAAGACACATATTTGTGGGAACATCCCAGTAAACAAACTAAAGTTCCCGACACATCTCCTGCTGCATGCTAACTCTGGACAATTTTAAACACACGCCCAGACTCCACGGAAGTAGAAGCCAGTGAAATTAAGTGCAACCAAGCAATCGGCTCCGTTTACTTGGAGGGAACAGCTCCAGAGAAAAGTCTGTGTAGTTGCCGCCATCTTTTGTGGAGCGTAAAGGCACCAGTGTGGTGTTTCTGCTTCCAGGAAGGAAGCCGTGTTGCCTAAAATGCATTCATAAATGAGTTTTTTTTTTCGGTAATTAAAAGTTTAAACGGTATTACTAACCGTCTGCAATTTTACCAGGGTTTATCATTATACCGTTTACAGTTACATCTGTAATATGTACATATATGTATGTGTACATGTACAGTATGTATAAGGATGTGTCCACCACGTCATCAAGACTTTGCTTCCTCTCACATAATCCTATTGGACTTTTGTATGTCCATTCTTGTCTGGTATCAAACAGGCAGAGCCGGTGGATGAGAGCTCGGTGAAGAAAATGATCCTGACCTTTGAGAAACGCTCCTACAAAAACCAGGAACTCAGGATTAAGTTTCCAGACAACCCAGAGAAGTAAGTGCGATAATCACCACTGTCTGCAACGCTAAGATTGTCTTGTTAACTCTTTTCTTCTGGTCCTTGGGTCCAGGTTCATGGAGTCAGAACTGGATCTAAATGACATCATACAGGAAATGCACGTAATTGCCACCATGCCCGATCTCTATCACCTGCTGGTGGAGCTCAACTCTGTTCACTCGCTGATGGGCCTTCTCAGTCACGAAAACACTGATATCCTTTTCCTCCTGGACCATAGATTTCTCCACACTTGACCTTGTGGATTATTAGCAATAACTGCTGGTTCATCACATGACCCTGGTGCTGTATGTTGTGTGGACATCCCGGTCCAGACCCAGGTGTATTATGATATTGTTCTGGTCCTTAGCCTGATCTACATGTTGCCATAGCAGTGGTGGACCTCCTCCAGGAGCTGACGGACATCGACACTCTCCACGAGAGCGAGGAAGGCGCTGAAGTCCTCATCGACGCTCTGGTGAGTCTAATATGACAATGATTGGGGTTCTGGTCCCTGGCATCCTGAACTAGGCACAGCTGTTTAACGCTTCATCCTCTATCCAAAGACTTCAATACTTTCAATGAAAATGTGAACTTTTGTGTCAATATAAGTTTAATCTTAACACGGCATTAGGTTTGTACAGTATACCGCTACTAAAAAAGTGCTGCGATACAAATTGATTGAAATCAGTACTATACTGCCTTTGAAAAGTACCGGTACCGTTCTTTCATCCGCATGGTGCTGTGTGGCTGTGACTACAGAGCCGAGACGCATGATGTTGATTGTGTCAAAACACACGCACGCACACACACACACACACACACACACACACACACACACACACACACACACACACACACACACACACACACACACACACACACACACACACACACACACACACAGTGTATACAAGCAATAACATCTTGGAGAGGAAGAATGGCAAAAAACTACAATTCTACTGGTTAATAAAAAAGGTGTGTTTGATTGATTTAAACTTTTATTAGTAGATTGCACAGTACATATTCCGTACAATTGACCACTAAATGGTAACACCGGAATACGTTTTTCAACTTGTTAAAGTCGGGGTCCGGTGTGACCTACAAGTCACACTGGACCCCGCAAGGTATTTGGACTTCAAAACTAACAATAAAAACTACAATTCCACTGGTTAACAAAGAGGTGGTGAAGTACAATATGGAGGTTTTTGGACTTCAAAACTAATGATACTTGTTCCAAACGAGCTGTTTAGAATTAGAGACATTAGTGACATCTTCCACATTAGTTATGTCTGCGGATATTTCCATATATGGTAGAGGTTTACCCCAAGAGCTTTGTGCGTGTCCCCCATTCTCATCCAGTTGTAGTCGATAAGTTTGCTGAAATGAAGGTCCAGAACTGATGGTCATCGTGGCCTTTTTTTCCATCTGTCACCGTGGTCTTTTATTTCCATCCGTCACTGTGGTCTTTTATTTCCATCTGTCACTGTGGTCTTTTATTTCCATCTGTCATCGTGGGTCCAATGGCCAGCGTACAAACTAATGGGCAGGCATACAAATTAAATGGCTCGTTAGGAAACGTTGTGTACTTTAGCATTTGTATATTTAAACAACTTAAACATTAACTGAAAAAGTTGTTTAACTAGAGAAAAGCGCTATATACTGTAAATGTAAATCACTACACTACCTTGTTTCCCTTTCAGCTTGGGCTAGAATTCTTTGAACTCAGTTTCTATTTCACTTTTGAATACATCAACTATCCTCACCCTAGCGTTGTCTTTACCGTTACATTGAAAGAAACACTTCATCTCCGAGTTCCTTATCACAATAAAAGCATATCCGCTTGTGCAACCTTTCTCAATAACTTTGCAAAACCAGTAATACTTTGACAAAACACTTTTTAACAGTTGTCCCTGACAGAGTTCCTTATTTTTGTTGTGGGGCAGACTGGCTCCTACATGCACATGCATCTTGCGTTACCATTTCTAATACAAAGAAGCGTACAGTTCTAACTTATATCTGTCAGTCATTTTGCTATGGAAGTGCTAAAAACTACAACATGGCTGACAAGGAGAAGACGCAGTCTTAGTGGAGGCACATAAATATGAGCGCCCACAAAATGGCGTATCCTGAAGAGATGGTCAGAGAGCGTCTTGAAGATAATCTGTAAAACATCATCTATGGTAAATGGGTCGTACTTGTATAGCGCTTTTCTACCTTTTTTTTTTAAGGAACTCAAAGCACTTTGACACTATTACCTCATTCACCCATTCACACACACATTCACACACTGATGGCGGGAGCTGCCATGCACGGCGCTAACCAGGCCCATCAGGAGCAAAGGTGAAGTGTCTTGCTCAAGGACACAACGGACGTGACTAGGATGGTAGAAGGTGGGGATTGAACCAGGAACCCTCAGATTGCTGGCACGGCCACTCTCCCAACTTCGCCACGCCGTCCGTATGCAACATTTGCTTGGTATTGTGGCCAAACAGCTAAATTTTTGTTTAATCTGACCACAGAACTTTCCTCCAGAAGGTCTTATCTTTGTCCATGTGATGTCAGATGAAACAAAAATGGAGCTGTTTGGCCACAATACCCAGCAATATGAGTTGAGGCCTTTAATCCCAGGAACACAATTCCTACCGTCAAGCATGGTGCTGGTAGTATTATGCTCTGGGCCTGTTTGGCTGCCAATGGAACTGGTGCTTTAAATGGGACAATAAAAAAGGAGGATTACCTCCAAATTCTTCAGGACAAGCTAAAATCATCAGCCCGGAGGTTGGGTCTTAGGCGCAGTTGGGTGTTCCAACAGAACAATGACCCCAAACAGACATCAAAAGTGGTAAAGGAATGGCTAAATCGGGCTAGAATGAAGGTTTTAGAATGGCCTTCCCAAGGTCCTGACTTAAATGTGTGGACAATGCTGAAGAAACAAGTCCATGTCAGAAAAGCAACACATTTACCGTAGCTGAACTGCACCAATTTTGTCAAGAGGAGTGGTCAAAAATTCAAGCAGAAGCTTGTGGATGGCTACCAAAAGCGCCTTATTGCAGTGAAACTTGCCAAGGGACATGTAAGCAAATATTAACATTGCTGTATGTATACTTTTGACCCATCAGATTTGCTCACATTTTCAGTAGACCCATAATAAATTCATAAAAGAACCAAACGTCATCAATGTTTTTTGTGACCAACAAGTATGTGCTCCAATCACTCTATTACAAAAAAATAAGAGTTGTAGAAATGATTGGAAACTCAAGATAGCCATGACATTACTTTTGATCGTGACTGAACACACAAGACATTTGACTTGGTAGCCCATACTCTTTTTATTTAATGTTAATACACAACCTCGTCATGTCCGTTGTGTCCTGAGCAAGACACTTCACCCTTGCTCCTGATGGGTGCTGGTTAGCGCCTTGCATGGCAGCTCCCTCCATCAGTGTGTGAATGTGTGCGTGAATGGGTAAATGTGGAAGTAGTGTCAAAGCGCTTTGAGTACCTTGAAGGTAGAAAAGCGCTATACAAGTACAACCCATTTATCATTTATTTATTTATATGTACAATAAATACATACAAAATACAATCTAGTGTAAATCAAAATTCAAAGTCAAATACGAATGACTTCCATCAAATTAATAAATGGTAAATAAAAGCCAAATCAAAAAGGCTGCACTTAAAAATATAACTCCTTCGGCACTCTCTTCCATAGATACAATACTAGAAAGATGCCATCCCGTTTGCTTGCATTCTGATTTGGGGAATAATTAAGAGACAAGTGCCAGAGGATTTCAAGGTCTGCGAGGGTTTGTAGGCCCAATACCATAAGAAACACATGTATAAAACAGAAGAAAATGGATACTGAAACACACAAAGCAGTGAATTTAAAACTGGTGGAATGTGGGCCCACCTTCTGCTCCTCATCAGGACATATGCAACTGAATTTTGGAGTAGTTGTAAAGATGCAATACATTTTTTAAAAAGACTAGAAAGTCAGGCGTTACAGTAGTCAATTTGACTTGTGATAAAAGCAAGCATTGATCAAGCAGGGGTGTCCAAACGTTTTAACTCAGGGGCCGCATTGGGCTAAAACAAATATGCTGGGGGGCCGACTGCATGTAAAGTAGCTATATATATATATATATATATGTATATACATATATATATATATATATATATATATATATATATATATACCCACATAGCCTATACATCAGGAGCTTTCAACTGGCGACCCGCTTGATGAAACCATTCAAAACAGGGTTGCTCACGTATGCAATACTCCCGCCAACCCGCACGGGGCAACAGCAAAGCATGTGTTACAATGAAGCAGCAGTGCGTGGGTACAAAAAGATGGCACTGTCCACCCTGAAAAAAATCTAAATAAATCGCAAAAATCTGACTTTTAACAGCGACAGGACAACAAAGTATGAATGTATTGAAATTGCTGACTTTGTGATGTCTTTTGTATTTATAGTCGTGTTGTTATTGGCTGTTCACCTCTGGCTATCAAAACTGGTTAAATACGTTGAATTTGACCAGCAGAGGGTTTAATAGTGTTAAACCATGGGTGTGCAATGTTTGCTGTGTGTATTAACACTAAAACTTCTATTTTCTTGGTGTAACACACAATGGACGTTTTACTTTTGTCACGCTGGAAACGAGTAGCGAGGACAGAATAATCAATTTAATGACAGTGCAGTGTGAAAGCTGCTGTGTTTACTTTGTAAATAAGTAAACAGTCCAAAAATGTTTACCTGCGGAGGCACTTTCTAAAGAAACATCCAAATGTTGATGTCTGGCCCCTGAGACTTTGGGCTCTTAAACGGCGGCCCTCTTCATGATGTTGTTGAATAGCCCTGATATAGAAATGTGTTCATGTTTTATATATAATATTGATGTGTATGTGTGTGTGTATGTATATATATATATATATATATATATATATATATATATATATATATATATATATATATATATATATATATATATATATATATATATATATATATATATATATGTATATATATATATATATATATATATATATATATGTATATATATATATATATGTGTGTATATGTGTATATATATATATATATATATATATATGGGTGTATATGTGTATATATATATATATATATATATATATATATATATGTGTGTATATATATATGTATATGTGTATATATATGTGTATATAAATGTATATGTATATATATATATGTATATGTATATATATGTATGTATATATATATATATATATATATATATATATATATATATATATACACATATATACATATATATATATATACACATATATACATATATATATATATATATATATATATATATATATATACACATATATACATATATATATATATACACTAGAGATGCGCGGTTTGCGGACACAACCGCGGAGTCCGCGGATTATCCGCGGTTCGGGCTGTTGAAATAAAAAAAAATTAGATTTTATCCGCGGGTCGGGTCCGGCGGTTGAAATAAAAAAAAAATTAGATTTTAAATAGATTCAGGCGGGTGGCAGTTAAACCAATTCGGAAATATATATACATAGTTAAATGTTGTTACCCACATACGAAAAACAAGCAGGCACCTGCAGCATATGCCACAACAGAAGAAGAAGAAAAAAAAGAGATGGACACTTTTACGGAGCGGAGAAGGGACGCCTCGCCGGGGTCCGGGACCGAGGCCCCTTCCCCCGAGAGGGCCCCACCGGGAGCCGTAGCTGAGGTGATCCGTGAGAAGGGCCCGACGCACGTCCAGGGTCACCACCGCGCCCACCGCACGACACTCCGCCTCGTCCGCCTTTGCCGCGGTCGGCGTCAAGCGCAGCAGGTAAGCAGCTTACCTGCCCGCCACCCCCGTGGCCGGGGGCTCGTAACAGGGGTTTCTCCGCGCGCTCCGCCCGCGCAGCTTACCTGCCCGCCACCCCCGTTGCCGGGGGCGCGTAACAGGGGTCACTCCGCGCGCAGTGCGCTCACGAAAGGGGTGGGGCAAGCAGAACTGGCGCTGCGGGATGAACCGAACGCCGGGTTAAGGCGTTTCCTGAGATCCAGGGTCAACGCAGCCGTCTACCAGCAAGTTTTAGAGCACTTCATGCTTCCTGCTGCTGACGTGCTCTATGGAGATGGAGATTTCAAGTTCCAACAGGACTTGGCGCCTGCACACAGCGCAAAATCTACCCGTGCCTGGTTTACGGACCATGGTATTTCTGTTCTAAATTGGCCCGCCAACTCCCCTGACCTTAGCCCCATAGAAAATCTGTGGGGTATTGTGAAAAGGAAGATGCAGAATGCCAGACCCAAAAACGCAGAAGAGTTGAAGGCCACTATCAGAGCAACCTGGGCTCTCATAACACCTGAGCAGTGCCAGAAACTCATCGACTCCATGCCACGCCGCATTAACGCAGTAATTGAGGCAAAGGGAGCTCCAACCAAGTATTGAGTATTGTACATGCTCATATTTTTCATTTTCATACTTTTCAGTTGGCCAACATTTCTAAAAATCCCTTTTTTGTATTAGCCTTAAGTAATATTCTAATTTTGTGACACACGGAATTTTGGATTTTCATTTGTTGCCACTTCAAATCATCAAAATTAAATGAAATAAACATTTGAATGCATCAGTCTGTGTGCAATGAATAAATATAATGTACAAGTTACACCTTTTGAATGCAATTACTGAAATAAATCAAGTTTTTCAAAATATTCTAAT
>NC_084570.2:40329160-40334160 GCF_033978685.3 Nerophis lumbriciformis | reverse complement strand
AATGGCCTTACTGTCTTGCAATGTTGCAAAATAAAATACTTTGACCTGCGTCCCCGGGACTATGTACGACTCTTAACATGGGCTCTGTCACATGATATTTATGTCATATTTTAGAGCTGTTTACAGTGTTTTTGTCAGGGGTCAACATTTTGGATGTAGTTGTGAGAGGGACTGGATGTGGCTTGGGTGTGCAGGTGAGCTTGATTAGTTCAGGTAAAACTCGGTACAGGTGGTCAATTGCGTTAGCGTGTTAGATGGTCTTTGTTTTGAAACATGGAGTTGGATTTACTGTATTTTTGGACTATAAGGCGCACTTAAAATCCTTTCATTTTCTCAAAAATCGACAGTGCGCCCTCTAACCCGGTGGGCCTAATGTACGGAATAATTCTGGTTGTGCTTACCGACCTCGAAGCAATTTTATTTGGTACATGGTGTAATGATAAGTGAGACCAGTAGATGGTAGTCACACATAAGAGATCTTTGTAGACTGCAATATGACGCAAGTAAACAACACCAAAACTTTAAATGTTCCATTAAAAATAAAGAACATTACACACGGCGCTCAAAAATCCGTCAAAATGTTTTAGTATGACTTTGAAGCCACACCGCTTGATGGATTGTCGGCCCATTACAGCTACTGTAGTCAGAGATACAAGTATTACTATGGTGTGTGCAAAATGACACCCATTAGCAGACATCTTATCTGGTGTTTTGTTTCACAATATTATGCAAAACCAACTTTTCTTACCTTCTGGTACTTGCTGATGTGTATTTGAGATCTGCATAAGTCCTGAAAATTTGCGCACGTCCGCCTTTGTAGTCCGCACCGACACCGTAGTTGATAAGCTTCTTCTTCTTCTCGATCTTCTTGTTATGGGACATTCATCCTCCACTGTTGTCATTTCTAATATAAAGTAGTGTAAAGTTCTTACTTACAGTATATCTGTCAGTAAACTCACCATGAAAGCACTAAAACATACCGGTATAGTGAGTTTACATTATTCACCCAAGGAACTTTAGTTATTAGAGAGTTAGGACGATTTTTCACGGGACACATTTCCGGCGTTGTTGTTGCACTAGTGAGCCACGGATGAGGAGATGCTGCTCCGTTATTGATTGAAGTAAAGTCTGAATGTCATTAAAACAGTTAGTGCCATCTTTTGACACTTCTTGCACTCCCGTCCTTGCACGCTACACCGCGACAGCAAAGATGACAGGGAGAAGATGCTGTCCAAGTAGAGGCACGTAAATAAGACCGCCCACAAAACGGTGCATCCTGAAAAGACTGTCAGAAAGTGACTTGAAGATGATCTGTAAAACATCATCTATGCAATATTTTGACCAAAGAACCACCATTACATGTTATGTAGACCACAAGGAAGTATTTTACATTTAGGAAATCATCATAATAATATGACTCCTTTAATGCGCCTTTTGTATGAAAATTGACCTGAAAAGACCTGCTCATCGGCAGTGCGCCTTATAATCCGATGCACCCTATGGTCCAGAAAATACGGTAGTTGTGTTTATTGAAGTGCCCACTTTGGAGGTTTTGCCCAGGTGTGCTAAGGATCAATGGCTTCTATTTGCTGACCTTCACAAGGTGTCCGTGTCCAAGTCCTGGATTGTCCTGGTCTAGTGAATAAAGGAACTGGGGGTGGACTTTTAGAAAAGGAGTTGCATTTTGCCAGTATTTGGAACTGGAACAGCAAACAAAGTGAGTTAGGTCTCAGGGTTGAGGTCTGAGTTTGACGTGAGTAGTAATATTTCTTTACCTCCCTCAAGTAATGAGAAGGATGTTGATAAAGATTTCATGTGTGAGCATGTACACTTCAAGGGCCTAAAGAGGCCTGGACTTTATTGTTGCAGGCTCAGGGGGTCTCTGCTTATTTGACCTATCCAACCAATCATCCGAGCAACAAAATACTAATCTTTTTTTTTTTTTCAAATCAAATGAATCAATTTAATTGATGCAGCCCAAGCTGCAAAACTACAGTGTGGGTACCCAGCATTAAAGCATGCACACAGCAACTTCCTGTTCAATGCAAACTAGGCTTCACAATCAAAGCATGTCGCCATTAGACTGCATTCTGCACCCATTCTAGTCCAGTAATGTTGCTAGTTGAATCAAACTAACCCTGACCCTGCTAAGACATTACCAGAATGTGTTGGATAAAATGATGAAATATTGTAATGAAGACCAGGCAGGATAACTTCTCTCTTGGTACAGCGCTAACTATGGCTCAACCCCAGAACCTTACGCAATACTCCACTTGCTACAATATCATGAAATATGCACAAATGGAATGTCTCAAGTCAGGATTAAATGAGCATGTCAACTGCAGTACTGAAGAAGATTTAACTTCAGTGTAGAAGATAGTGTTTTTAGTCCTTTGTCTGACTGACAACCACTCCCTAGTCATATTGTCTAAGACACTTGCAGAAAATAAGCATGCACTTCATTTACTGCAGCGGAGCCACATAAACCTTCTTTACAGCACCTTTCAAGTCACACGTTTGGACAAGTCTCCAAGTCTTCTGTCCTTGTAGCCAGAAGGCTAGGTCAATCCACATGAATCAGTGCGGACTGGCTTTCCTCCTCTTTTGGTTTGTGTTCTAGTACAGCCCATAATATGATTATCACTTGACTGAAAACACTTGCGTGCGTTTCATGTGAAGTGTGTCTTTTGGAATATATACCACTTCATTTGTTGTGTTCCATCTTCCAAAGCATCAACTTTTACTCATGTCCAACTCTTAGTTTTCCTTCACAGGCATGGTGCCGTATGAAGAAGCACAGATAATTGTGTCTGCTTGTGTGTGTGCAGCTGGAAGGCCAGGTGGTGGCCTTACTGGTGCAGAATATGGAGCGGCTGGACGAGCAGGTCAAAGAGGAGGCGGACGGAGTCTTCAACACGCTGGGTAAGTAGTAATCAGTACAATGGCTTAGATGACAGTTTGGCTCGGCAACCCAAAATATCAAAAGAGCCATATGGGATCCACCAAAAAGCAGGTCTGCAATGAATTGGAAGCTGCTGGAACACAGGTGTCAGTGGCCACAGTCAAGCCTGTTTTTCATCGCCATGGACTGAGAGGCTACCATGCAAGAACGAAGCCCTTTCTCCAGAAGCCACACCTTAGGGCTTGCCTAAAGTTTCCTACTGATCACATGGACAAAGATAAGACCTTCTGGAGGAAAGTTCTGTGGTCAGATGAAACAAAAATTGAGCTGTTTGGCCACAATACCTAGCAATATGTTTGCAAGAGAAAAGGTGATGCCTTTAATCCCAGGAATACCAAGCCTACCGTCAAGCATGGAGGTGGTAGTATTATGCTCTGGGCCTGTTTTACTGCCAATGGAACTGGTGCTTTACAGAGAGTAAATGGGACAATGAAAAAGGAGGATTAGGTCCAAATTCTTCAGGACAAGCTAAAATCATCAGCCCGGAGGTTGGGTCTTGGGCGCAGTTGGGTGTTCCAACAGAACAATGACCCCAAACACACGTCAAAAGTGGTAAAGGAATGGCTAAATCGGGCTAGGATGAAGGTTTTAGAATGGCCTTCCCAAGGTCCTGACTTAAATGTGTGGACAATGCTGAAAAAACAAGTCCATGTCAGAAAAGCAACACATTTAGCTGAACTGCACCAATTTTGTCAAGAGGAGTGGTCACAAATTCAAGCATAAGCTTGTGGATGGCTACCAAAAGCGCCTTATTGCAGTGAAACTTGCCAAGGGACATGTAAGCAAATATTAACATTGCTGTATGTATACTTTTGACCCAGCAGATTTGCTCACATTTTCAGTAGACCCATAATAAATTCATAAAAGAAGCAAACTTCATGAATGTTTTTGTGACCAACAAGTATGTGCTCCAATCACTCTATCACAAAAAAATAAGAGATGTAGAAATTATTGGAAACTCAAGACAGCCATGACATTATGTTCTTTACAAGTGTATGTACACTTTCGACCACCACTGTGTGTGTGTGTGTGTGTGTGTGTGTGTGTGTGTGTGTGTGTGTGTGTGTGTGTGTGTGTGTGTGTGTGTGTGTGTGTGTGTGTGTGTGTGTGTGTGTGTGTGTGTGTGTGTGTGTGTGTGTGTGTGTGTGTGTGTGTGTGTGTGTGTGTGTGTGTGTGTGTGTGTGTGTGTGTGTGTGTGTGTGTGTGATATATATATATATATATATATATATATATATATATATATACCGTATTTTTCGGACTATACTCAGGAGCGACTTATGTTGAAATTATTAACACATTACCGTAAAATATCAAATAATATTATTTAGCTCATTCACGTAAGAGACTACGGTAGATGTATAAGATTTCATGGGATTTAGCGATTAGGAGTGACCGATTGTTTGGTAAACGTATAGCATGTTCTATATGTTATAGTTATTTGAATGACTCTTACCATCATAATATGTTACGTTAACATACCAGGCACCTTCTCAGTGGGTTATTTATGCGCAGTGTTGGGTTAGTTACTGAAAACCAGTAACTAGTTACTTTATTTCAAAAGTAACTGTTACTAACTCAGTTACTTAAACCAAAAAGTAATGCGTTACTGTGAAAAGTAACTATTTAGTTACTTATATATATTTTTTAAATTTTTTTAAGGCCCCATTTAATGCCCTTTTAGCCTTCATTTCAGTACTGTTATTGCACTGGAGAATAATACAATCTGTTGATCAACTTGACATGCATTTGCATTACTGAACTCTGCTAAGCAATGTGGTCTACATACAACACACAAAGACAAAGATATGTTTCAAAGGGCCAATTTGTATAGTATATAAGAGAATTGACAGAGTGTGTGTACCTTCAGTGTGCAGTGCCTCGTTAAAATCCAGCCGCTGTTGGAGGTGGAGGTGAAGTGTGTGTCTCTTTACTAGCTTCGTCGAAGCATGTTGATGCACCTGGGGATAGGTTGATTGGCAACACTAAATTGGCCCTAGTGTGTGGATGTGAGTGTGAATGTTGTCTGTCTATCTGT